>NW_020172770.1:1390838-1408948 GCF_003031525.2 Neophocaena asiaeorientalis asiaeorientalis | reverse complement strand
ACTTTTTTTTTTTTTTTTTTTTTACACAGAAATGCCCTGGAGCATTAAATCTTTTTGTATTCATCTTAGTAACTAGAAAAAGAACTTTGTAGTGGTTGCTTGAAAATGAAAACCGCTGGGAACTGAAGGAGAGGAGATGTACGCAGTTCTTTGTCCTGAGTCTCAGCTTATGGGTCACACAATTCTACCACGAAGAATGAGTTCTGTGGGATTTTTATACCTTTATTATAGAAAACAGAAGTTTGAACTTGGGGATATTTTCCCCTTTTTTATGATGTTCTGGACAGATAAATTCCAAACTCTAAGGAACAATCTAAAACCTTTGAAACATAAAGACTGAAAGTAACAATAAGTTACAAACAAAAGGAGCTTTGTAAACTCTACGATAGGAAGTCACTTCATCACATTACCTTTCATATTTCTCTTCAAAGTGGGCGAACATTCCCAGTCTGAGTATATTGTTAATAAAATATAGCACCAATTCCCATGACAACTTATTGAACTACACTCACCTTCTGTTATTACCAAAAGCCTTTCTTAAGAAACCTCAAGCCCAGGTGCAGCATGCCCATGGGTTTGGGGTGTGGGAATTGCAATAAAGGGAAATATGTAGGAACTAAATGAAAGCTATGACCAAGGACATGGTTTATCTCATTCATGAGTTACTACTGCCTCCATGAGCAAATAATAAATCTAATAGGACATATTGGGGTCCAATTACTCAGTCCAACATATTGTACCATTCCTGTGATTGTTTATTTCTACTGGTACTTAAGGAAGGCTTTACTTTTCTCTTTGGAGATAAGAGGAGTAATCAGTATAGGCAGAAACAAATCTACTTCTGGAGGTAACAGACATATTATCACAGGGTTGGGAAGGAGGCCATTTTCAGAGATACTCCGGCCCTTCAACTATTGATAATGTTAGGAATGGCTAGAAAGCTTCCTTGGTAACACACCTGCTTACAAACTACACTTACTGTCATTATGGTGACGATAAGACTGAAGTGGTTTGGTCGCTAGTGGATACCAGCAATGGGGCTCAAGTAGGAAGGGAGGGCAGAGATGACATCTCCAGGTGACAAGTCCTTGAGCTGGTTTATTAGGAATAGAAAGACCCTTTTGGGAATTCACAAATTTAACGTAATCCTACTTACATTTACAGGATCACAATAGCTTTAGACTATAGGAGTGTAAGAATAGAATCAGGAAGACCAGTCAGGAAGCTACTGCAATATCCACTTGAAAGAATGTGGTGTCATGAGTCAGAAGGGTTGCTGTGGAGATGGAGTCAAATGCATAGATTTAGGGTGAATTTAAAGGTATACTTAACTGATGGATCACAGTGTGGTATGAGGGAAAGAGAGGGGGCAAAGGTGACTCCAAATTTTTGTTTTAATCTGAGCAATGGGTGAATGGAAGAATCGTGTGTGGGATTTTAGACGATCGGAGGAGACATAGATTGAGGGAAAGAAAACAAATATTTGATTTCCGATACGTCAAGTTTGAGATGCTAATTAGATATCCAGGAGGAGATGTGAGCAGGTAGAAATATGAACGTGGTATCTGGATGATAGGTAGAGACCAGAGTAACATTTGAGTACCATCAGTAGGAAGATATTTAAAGTCATGAGCCTGTATAACAACAGAAGTGAGTATAGATAATGAGGGTGGTTCCAGGATAAGCCTTCTGGCACAGAGAAAGTTTGTGGTAAATTCTTTACCCTGTGTGTCAAAACCCTGCCATGAAAGTCTCTGCTACAACCATGAAGACTGATTTCTACATTTCCCTTGTGCCAGGCTGATGGTCCTATTCCTCCTATCCCCTAACCATCAAAGATGAGTCTTCTTTCTCTTAACTGAATAAAATTCTATTCAACAGGCTGTTCAAAGCTTTCTTTAAAAATCAGCCAGCTTTTGCTCAGGTAAAGCCTCATAAGCAGAAGTCAACTGTTCATTGGTTTAAAGACTTGGGAGTCCAGCCATGTGCCTACTGAGACCCATGTTGAACAAATTCAGCCACCTCCAGACAGTTGATATCTCTTTTATACAGTGAAATGGGATAGGAACTGCTTGATGTTATTTTCTTGTTACCAGCTCTTCCTGATAAGGTTGGGGAGGAATGGGGACCTGAGAAACACTGTGTCTTCCATCACATCTTGTTGTATGCAGAAATAATGCATATCATATGAGTGGTGTAGGGGAAGGAAAGTAATATTCCTTCTACCCTTCAGAGTTCATGGCTGAGACCCCTATAAAAAAAGATTAGTAAAAGAGCAATAAACAGAAGTTTAGCATGTATACCACATGTATACATGAAAGATACCAGGGAAAAACGAGTAACTCTTTGAGGTGGTTTAGAATTTAGGACTAAATGCCATATTAATAGGAAAATACTTTTTAAAGGTAGAATCAATGATTTTAGGAAAGATGAATGGGGCTTTAGAAGAAAAGATGGAAGATATGACAGTTTGTGACAAAGTTTGTCTGGGTGTAGTATAGTTTTCTCTCCTGTGATAAGAGTATATCTTCCCTGGTCAATGAAACTCCCAGAGAGGGGATTTATGACAACTGAGTTCCTTTTGGAGGATATATCTTTTGGAAGATAAGGGGAATTTAGAGAAAGCTTCTCCCTGAGTTTGTTGTTTTACAGGTGCCTACAGCTCAAAGAAATCAATATACTAAAGCAGCATATTTTGGGGTGGCATGTCGTGCTACTCTTTAGTGCTTATCAGAGTAACCACCTTATCTGCAGCCTCTGAATGGCTTTACCTGTGTGCCCCATAGAGGAATATAGAAAGCCTTCTGTAAGCAGCAAGGTTGGTGCTAACACCTACCTAGTGTGCTGTACTGTAGCTGTTTGGCCTTCAGCATCTATTCTCCCAAAGGAATGTGTTCTGAACATCTGATCATGAAACATAAGGATGCTTTGCTTCAAGACTTTTGACATACTCCTATCGCAGGGTATATTTTGTGGTCCTGCACTATGTTGTTCTAAGGACTGGGATTCCTAGTAAATTTTTCTGGTTCTCAATTGCTATATAGCAAATATCCAGTTGTTTAATAACCATTTTATTAAATCCTGCAAATAAGTGGTTAAGGAATCTGGAAAGTCTTGGCTAGGTAATTCTTTTGCTCCACATGGCAACAATAGGTGTCACAGGGTTAACCTGAAGAGTCACAGGTAACAGAGAGGTCCTGAACAAGGGTTAACCTGGAGAGTTACAGGTAGCAGAGAAGTCCTGAACAATCATCACTAGAACTGATTTAAGTGATGAAGATTCTGGACTTTGAGCTGATGATATAATGGGATGAGACTTCCGAGGACCTTGAGAGAGTATTTTAGAGGGACATAAATCGTTGGAGGCCAGAGGATAGACTCTGGTAGGGAATCATTTAATATCACTTCCAATGATTCCTGTGTCTTAGTATTCCTGCCCTGTGTAATCTCTCTTTGAGTATGGGCTGGATCTAATAGCTTGTTTCTAAAAGATAGAATAAGGCAAAATTTATGGAATGCCACTTTCACAAACAGGTTTTCAAAGACGATGACTTCTGTCCTTCTAGTAGACTCTCTGTTGCCTTCTCAGTATGTGTGTTTTTATGAAGCAAGCTGCCTTGCTGGGGAAGCTCATGTGGCAAGGAACTGAGGGCAGCCTATGGCCAATAGTCAGTGAGTAATTGAGCCTGTCAGTTTCTTCACAACCTTCGAGGAATGGAATCCTGCCATCAGTCACATGATCTTGGAAGCAAATCTTTACCCAGTTGAGATTTGACATGATGAAAGCTCAGTGTGCATGTTGTTATAGCCTGTGAGAGACCCTGAAGTAGAGGTCCAGGATAAGTTGTGTAAGATTCGAGACCCACAGCCACTAAGAGATAACAAAATGTGTGTGCTGTTCTAAGTTTCTAATACTTCAGGTAACTTATCTATTGTCATGTATCAATAGATAAATAATGCAGAACTTTTGCTGTATTCTATTTTTGCTTCTCTCTGATTGTTAGCTTGATTTGTATTATGATGACTTTCTCTACAAGGTGGGGACATGGCCTCTAACTACTTTTAAATTTTATGTCTCAGAGCTTTTGCCATCAGAGAAGAACTGACTCTCTGTCTCTCTGACTAGTGAGAAAAAGCATTTGGGTATGTAAACCAAATCATATCATTGACCTTCTTAAACCCCTCACTCCCAGTGGCTTCCTGTTACATTTAAAATTTAAAAAAAAATTATTTTTTACAAGGCAGGGACCTTACATGAAAGGGATATTGCTTCTCTTACCCCCCACTTCATCCTTTTTATTGTTTCCCCCACCCCACAAACTCTCCCCTGATTATTTTCTTCTGTCCACCCTTGTCCTTCTGTCCTCAAACATGCACACTCACTCAGACCTCTTCTGCCCCCCTGGCCATCAGAACTTCTACATCCTTGCCTAGATTGTTTTTCTCTTTGTTCTCCTGGATCTTTCCATCCTTCTAGTCTCACCAAAAATATTGCCTCCTTAAAAAGCTGTCTTTTTATTCAAGCTAAAGTAGTACCCAACTCCAAGACAACCTGTACACATTTTCCTGTTTAATTTTCTAATATTTAATTGCTATCTGAAATCATCTTATTTACTTACATATTTATTACTTGTTTTCCTCCTATTAGGCTGTCAGTTCCATGAACTTATAGGGACCTTGTCTTCTCTATTTCATTGCTATAAGTTCAGGATTTGTTAAATGCATAATTAATAAGTGAATGAATAAATTCACTGTAAGAATATTGGCCTTGGTGATATTATACTTACAACTCAGAGCATGATTTCTTTCTTGCAGAGGAAGAGGCTGTTTGAGAGACCACTATAAGATTGGTGGTGGCCTGTCATAAAGATATGTTAAAGGAAACTTTATAGAGAGAGGTATTGTCTGAAATACATCCTCTATGGGGCTTATAGGAATTCTGTTTGTGTTGGGTACAATTTATTTTAAGTAATACTAAAGAAATGCCAACTTGAACATCATTTTGCAATTCATTTCTGAGGAAGATCGTGAGTTTAATTTAGGGCATATGAGATTCAAAGGGCCTTCAAGACATCTTCACATATACAACAAATAATGGTCAGCTATTGTTTCTCATACACAGAAAAGTGGTTTGAAATAATGATAAATGTGTGTGTGTTTTGTGTAGGGAATGGAACTTAAGCCGTGGAATGGGTGAGATGTCCTAAGGAGTGTTGAGAATGCAAAAATAGATTAGGGCCAAAATTTGATGCACTCTATTATTTAAAGGTCTGGAGGAGGGATAGTAGTCAACAAAGGAGACTAAAGAGAGGCCGGAAACATTAGAGGAAAATCATAAATAGAAGCTAGGGGAAATAATATTTCAAGAAGCAAGTAGCGGCAAGATACATCCAAAGTTAGGAAGTCAGGTAAAGTGAGAAGAAATTGACCGTTCACTTTAAAGTCATAATCATTGTTAATGAAAGAAATTTCTGTGAAATGGGGGCTAAAGCCAGACTGAAGTGAATTGAAGAGAGAATGGAAAAGTTAGGACTAAAATTTTACATGTAAAGAAAAGTTGAGCAAAGCAGAGATTAATGTGTTGTTGGTGACAAGGTTATTGGCATGATTCCTATAAATGTTCTGCATCCCTCCTTCAGGAGAAAGTCTGGCCATTTTATTTAAGCTCCATATGGTGGAAGCAAATTCAGCCTTGGATGTATATTTTCATCTGAATTCTTTTCCTTGGTTGAATTTATTGGTCTTTGTTTCCCAACATCTGTTTCCTCTTTTTTATTTTTTAATAATAGACCGAGTAATGGAAATCATCCAGGAACTGACACTGAATTGAAATAAACCTGGAAATAAGACTCTGAACTCAGTTTTAATATGATCTAAATGTGTTCCTTTGAAGAAGTTACTTACCTGTAAAATAAGCAGGTTTTACAAACTCTCTTAACATCCTTCAATTTCCCCAATTCCATGTGAATATTTGAAGATGACATTTTACTTACAGCCACTGTGAGTAATTTGCATTTTTAGTTGTGAAATATGGGCATAGATAAACAATTATCCAACCTTCCAGCGAGCTTTTTAATTTAATTATTAGAAATCTACTCATTATTTGTCTTCAACAGAAAAATAATTAACAGATATTATATTTTCCACATAGATTTTAATTTTCTGCAAATAAGTTGACATTCTGTCTAGGTAAACATCATAGGCATATCAAAATGAATTAATTCAAATAAAACCACATGAGAACATATTCGCTTTTTAAATAAATAATATATATATTTAATATTTTATTGTGTATAAGCCTTTAACTTCCTACATCTAGAATACTATAAAAAATGCCATTTTAGTTTTCACATAAAAGTTTAACTACAAAATTAACCATATATTCAATTAAAGAATTTATCCCTAATTATGACTTTCATAACAAAAATTATTTTCTCCTGTGAAGAACAGAGACTTTTGTGAAAATACAGTTTGAATTGTTTTTGGCAAACTGCAATTTGAATTTTCCATCAGCATTTCAAAAATAAGTTTGTCAGTATGAGAAAAGGAAGACAATGCAGCCGTCTACTTTTCCTGACAACTGCTGTGTTTCCCAAATGATGATTTTGGCATTTGTGCTTTGGTATAGCAAAGAAAAGAAATAAAACTAAGGTTCAGGTAAGGTCCAATTCTATGATATCTGTAACTTCTAAATGACCAACATAAGGCCGAAACATGTCTACATTAGTATATTGGCACCTAACTCATAGTTTCTCCCTTAAACTCGAAGATGCCATGTAGATGGTACATTTTAGAATCAATTATTTTTATCACATTTATGAAGACAGGGAAATTTACTCCTATGAATTATGAAGGAAATATTTAGGTACATTAAAAAACAAAAATCAAGTAATCTTGCTTTCAGAGTAAACCTAGATTATGTTATCTCTATGGCAACTTAAACAAATCACTTTTTATATACTAGTGCCATAGCAGGCTTATTATAATTCAATAATTTATTATGATAAATGTAAAATGTACCTTTTAAAACATACCCTTTAAAATGTGAATATCTAACTTCACCAATGTAGAAGTAAAAGCCTACCTAATTTTAATAATTTTCTTGGGGCCACACAGTTTTCTCGGAGCACGGCCAGGATCAATAGCAAATCTGACTCTTCACTTGGCCATATCATGTATTACATATCAAGACCAATTGCCCATCAGAAGCTCATGTCATTTTTCAAAATACAAATGTCAGGCCACCTGTATCCTGCATTCTATTTCAGTAGGTCCGGGGAATGACAAACTCATCTCTGATTGTGATGTGTAGATGGCTTGGGGAATGACTGTTTAATACTCAAAACTTATCTGGTCACTATAGGTCACAGAGTGTTAATGTTCCTCGGTGGAATAGATATCTGTTTAGAAGAGTTGTATCCAGATGAGGGTCGGTAACATCCTTAGGACATGTTATACATGGCATGGAATTCTCATATCATCACTTGGGAATCAATATGTTCCTGTTCTGCAGCTTTTACTCAGAGCATAAGTTGCTGCTAAGGAGTCGAAACCTCAACAGAAAACCTTAGTGTGTCATAAGATATATTTTACATGTGTGTATGTGTGTGTGTGTGTGTGTGTGTTTACTTTTTCTGAATACAGTGTGTCTACTAAGAAAATCATTTAACATGTCAGTCTCATCTTTTCCTATCAGACCAAAACTGCAGATATTCAAACTAGAAGGAATAAATTTTCTTTTTACATTCTTTTTTTCTCTATATTACTAAAGACTCAATACTAGTTCTGCTCCAGTATTTTATATCCTCCTAGATTCTGGGTAGAAAAATATCAGGCATAAAGATGCAGCATTTGTTCTACAGAATTGTTAATAGTTTTTTAACTAACAATAATAATATTCCTCTTTCCTCTCCTCTCTTCTCCTCTCTCTATACAGCAATGGTTTTATTTAAGAGCACAACTTTAAAGTCAGAGAACTGTAGCCTTGGGTCCTGTGTCTGCTAGTTTCTTGTCTGATAACTTTACTCAACTTACTTTGATTCTCTAAAATCTTCATTTCCCAATCTTTAAAATTATAATAACGTTTACTTCACTCATTATAGTAAGCATTAAATATGAGAAAGTATGTGAAACTATTAACATAGTGCCCAAGACATATGTCTGTTTATAACCAATATTAATTGATCAATAAGATTTCATTATTGTATGAATCAATAACTGAAGAAAATGAATAGTGCTATGGACTGAATATCTGTGCCCCCCCCCAAATTCCTACGTTGAAACCCTAATCCCAAATATGATTGCATTTGGAGCTGGGGCTTTTTAGGAGGTAATTAGGTCATGAGGGTGGAGAATTTATGAATGGGATTAGTGCCTTATTAGAAGAGACACAAAGAGATGATCTCTCTCTCCACCATCTGATGACACACCAAGATCTGTGAGAAATAAGTTTCTGTCATTTAAGCCACCCTGCCCATAGAATTCTGTTATAACAACCCCAATGGACTAAGACAGATATATTGGAATAATTTTGGGAATCTCACAGAAATAAAGAAAAATCTGAGAAAACGAGCTTAGCAATCATGGGATCCATGAATCTCCCTGATGTTTTCCAGGAGTTTTAAAACAGCCTCTTTTCAGTTTTTCATCTGCCTTTTGTTCATTTTTTATTCTTAGGATTCTAATTTCTGGAAGGGAGAGTGTGAGTGGTCTACCTGGGTCAGGTGCACTCTGCAAGGGATGAGGGAAAGACCATGCAGAGTGATAGATCTTTGATAGACATTTCCATGAAGAACACAGGGAATGTGAGAATTGTTCCACAAAGGAAAAGAGGGATACTGATTTTTAAAGAAAAAGGATGAGAGACAATGGCTGGAAAGTATCTACTATATTCATCCCTTGTGTGTTTAAAATATAAAGAGACAGTCACACACAGAAATACTTTTCTTCATAGATACAATTTTAAAATGCCCCCACTTTACATGATTGTACATTGTGCGTGCATACGTGTGCATGCACACACACACACGCTTTACCCTATTTCTACAGGGTGATAGCCTGAATACCAATGACAAGTACATGGCTTTGAGTGATGCCCCCTTTCTCCCGTGAAATGTCATAATATGATGTGATAGTCTATAAACTATGAACATAAAGGTAAGTTTATCTACCTCTAACACACTTTATATGTATTAGTAGGAGAAAGATCAGTGGAAAGCTAAGACTATCAAGATATATGATTAAACATGTATTTGGGATATGAAGTGAAAGTATGATTCTTTTCCTGTATGCAAATAAAACCCAAGTTGTAGTTGATTTTCTTCATATAGTACAGATCATGGGTCAACACATCCATTAAACCACCTTCTGGTGTAAGACTCCTCCAGAAGCTGGACGAAGCAAGCAAGCAACCAACAAACTTCATTTCCCAGATAATCTTATGACCAGGTTTTTGGACCTGTTTTAATCTTCACCAATTCCTACATTTGTGTGAATTGCCAAGTGTAAGATTTGGAATTTTAGTTGAGGTGCAGAATGCCTTTCTTCTGCTTCTTCTGTATAATGGTGCCTACCCCAGTCAATGGAGATACTGTATTTTAAGGTGTCAGCCTGCAAGGCTGAGGCTTGTGTGTTCATTGATTAATTACCCATGCACATTAAGCAACAGACATGGCTAGAGGACAAACAGTTGCAGAGATGGTAGGGGTTTCTTATACTCTAAACTGAAGTGAAGGCACCTATGTCCCCAAAGATGACCATCCCAAATGCTGTTTCTTGCCTGCCTTACTAATTGTGGCAGAGATGCAGCTCCCTGGATCAGATCTATAGTATTGTTGCTAATCTTTCACTGGTGGAGTGAACCAAACTTCCTTTCCTGAGTGATTTAAAGCCTTGATGATCTTTCCTGTTTTGTTTTGCAGTAATGTAATCATAATTTTGGACATAGTTCAGAAAAGAAAGTGTCTCAATCACCTGAACTCCAACTGTACTTTTCTGGGCTCCTATTTTACAGTGGTTTTATTATTGTCCTTTATTACTGTTTTATTACTATGAAATAGTCTATCAAATACTGAAACATTCTTTTTTCTTATGTTTAGTGGTATGAACAACCCTCAGTCACCAACTCTTAGATTCCAAACTAGTGGAACTATTGTTGGGTCCCCTAGTAGAAAGTATCCCTTGGGTGAAAAAATCGGGATGTCCATAGAACCTGACCTCTTGGTGAAAAAATTAAAAATATTGTGAAGGTGTATACTTGGGTACAAACGTGAAGTCACTGACAACTCCAGCCATTGATTCTAGGAGTCATGCGTTTTACCTATAGGAGAAACTGCAATATTAATTGGCATCTGATTCTAATCACATCCTACAAATCAGTACGTCATTGCATTATTCAGTAAAACTGTTCCTGGGTGGAAAAGTAGATAGTGTTAGAGAATCCCAAAGGCATCAGCCTGTTGCCCTACTTTTGCTGTTAAATAAACTCTATGAGTGAGTCAGTGCTATGTAAGATTATGTATGATGGATAGTATTTGATGCATGTGGCAAATCTATTTGTAGAAGTGCTGGCAGATATTTGAATGGAGGGGAAGCACATCCATCTCCACAAAAAAAAAGTCTATTCAAGGGAAGAAAAACCAATTGTAACTTTTAATGTAAAAGGGGCTCTGTATAATAACTTGCTTCCAGGTTGGTTTCTTGAAGGCATCATGTCAAACGGGAACCGAAAGTTTGATTTATTTGTTGTTTGTTTATTTTCATAGCCGGAAACATACAATCTAGATCAGAGTAGTCAGTCACAGTCTTTGTGAGTAGAAATCCAGTGACAGCCTCTATTTCTGCCACCTTGGGCATTTTTGTGAGTCCATAAAATGTCTAAAGATCATCCATGCACTGGGCTGGATAGCAAGGGTACTGATTTTTCATTCACAGAGTAGATCATTTTACCTACTTGATTCCTAAGAGCCTCTAATATAGAGGGAATTTTCTGATGGACTTTTACAAGGAACACGAACATTCTTATTGTCTGAGCTCATTCTGAAGGGATCTGTTTCATATCCGCCCCATCCTCTGGTGGGCAAAATGAGGTCCAATACAGTAATAACTTATTTATACTCTGTTTTTGCTTATCTGACTATTTCAGATAAATTAAATACCTTGGTTTATACTTTATAGAAATATAATTTCTGGTAGGTTAAAATTATTTTCTCAAAATAATACAATATAAATTGTAATTCTTTCAGCTTACAGCTTTTTTTTTTTTAATCTTTCGTATACAGTTCTGGAGCTTGCCATTTTGAACTCAATATCCATATCCAAGATGTTTAGGTGATTGAGCATCTGAAATTGGTAGGTAGCTTGGATCTCTCAGAGTATGAATCGGGCCACATATATCTTTGAGGTTTTTTCTGACCTGAAACTTAAACATGTAGGAATCATTAACTGGAATTCTAACTTGGTGAGTGAAGGTGAGATTTCACCATCTCACCCACTTATGCTTCATTCACTTCCATGGAGCGATAACTTCCTTCCTGATAACTCCTTTTATATTATTCATAGTTGTACTAAGTTTCCTAATGAGAGATTTCCTTTGCAAACCAGACAGTAATTTTAGGGAGGAAAAATAAGATAAACTACTCTACTGAAATTTTTCTCATAGGTTTAAAAAAAAATTACAAAACTCACAAAAACACAGAACAAATGCATACTCACTGTGATATATGGCTAAAAAAATTAACACAGTACAATAAGATCTATTTCAAGGCTTTATAGAATTGTAACACATTTTAATGAAATATCAATAAAATTGATGATATGACTTTCAACGGATTTCTATTTCATTTGGAAAATGTGAAACAAATATGTAGTGTGAAATTTTTTGGATTTAATAACTCAGTTTGAACGTAGTCCACATTCTTGGTTCATACTAATTGCCAATTTGATATGGAATTTGTTTTATTTTAACTATAGTTGATTTACAATATTGTGTTAGTTTTAGGTGTACAGCTTCAGATTCTCTTCCATTATAGGTTATTACAAGATATTGAATATAGCTCCCTGTGCTATACAGTAAATCCTTGTTGTTTATCTATTTTATATATGGTAGTGTGTATCTGTAATCCCATACTCCTAATTTATCCCTCTCCCTCCCCTTTTCTATATGTATCACACTTCTTTATCCATTCATCTGTTGATGGACATTTAGGTTGCTTCCATGTCTTAGCTATGGTAAAGAATGCTGCTATTAACATTGGTGTGCATGTATCTTTTCAAATTAGAGTTTTTGTCTTTTCTGGATACATGCCCAGTTTGATATGGGATTTTAAATGTAGCACTTAGAGTCTTTCTTTATCCTTAAAAGTATGTTTATTTCCTATAGAAGAAAACTTTTCTTGCTACCTAATCAGTGAAAGAAAGAACATCTTATAAATCGATGTGTGTCTATCTCTTGAGGAAGCATTTCCACAGGCTTCATAAGATCTTTAGTGGAAGAGGATTCTATAACCATCATGTATAAATGTTTGTAGTTGAGGGTTGCATAACTTGAAGCATAACTTAAATCTTTTGAGGTCTTTGTCTGAAGCCAAACACTATGACTTTGTTTTGCTCAGCCATTTGAAGTGCATTTTTTCAGTGGTCCATTGTGACCTTGAGGGACAATAAAAGTGTTTTATATCACTCCAGTCAAGCCTCCTAGAGTTAACAGGGAAAGCGGAAGCCTAAAGATGAACACTAACTTGTCCAAACTTTGATCCTTCAGGCTTACTTTTCTCATTCTCTGCAACAATACAAACTTGGCTACTGTCTTACTTGATGGGTAGTCAGGTAATTTCCAACTAATAAAGTAGTGCTTGTCACCATAAATTAAATGGATAGAATGAGTTGTTAAAATACATCAAATAAAATACATGTAGTTCTTCTTATGAATGGTTTTAAGATTGAGGTTTAGCACACAGAAAACACTGTAGACTCTTCAACTTCTAATTGAGAGGACTTCTGTTAGGGGACTGAGTAAATTCTGGACATACTCCCACCTCTACCAAGCTTCATACTGTAAGCTTCAAATACATAACAGTAAAGATATATTATTGTCAATGAAAAGACATAGATGAAAAGAGAGAGAAAAAGAGAAATCTTCAGGTACTTAAAGGGACTTCCTAGCTGTGGCAGTAAAGTGGAAGTTGAAGGTATATGACTTACTGAGGTACTAGGGCCGGTACAGACCTGAGAGCCTGGGGTGTTAATGTACTTGAGGGATTCAGAGTTGTAATTTTAAGCCCTGGTATGGCAGAGCTGTAACTGGTTTAACTTAATAAAGCCAGTAGCTTGGAAGGCAATGCATATTCGCTGAAACTTCCAACTGCTGGTTAAATTGTACCTATGAGAAAAAATGGACCCGAGCTATGGCCATTTGATAAAGTGAGTCCCAGTTTTGCAATACCTGTTCAGCTAGGCTGAGATTCTTTTGGTCAGATAGGAAGGCTTCATAACTCATCCATGTGGAAGGAGTTTTTAGTGTTTTTTTAAGCTTTATTTCTATTTTTATTTTTTCTTTGTTTTAAACCAAAAGAGCACTGGTACATGGTGTGAAGGGACTATCTTAGGAAAGAGTACCCCTCAGGATACAATGAGAACACTGACCCATACTTAGTAGAGTAAGATGTGCATCTGCTCAGAAACTACCTTCTCAGAGGGGATTCTCCTGCCTGCTCTATACAACAATGAGGAGCCACATCATCTCACTCTCTACCATCCACGAAATGTTATTCTTTTGCTTTGTCATTTATCTCCCCCTGACAAACTACACATTTATCAGGGGGAGATAAATCTTCCCCACACATCTCTCTTCCCTCATTAAAATACAAGCTTCATGCATCAGTGTTATGGCTGGTCTTGTAGGTTGCTATCTATTCAGAATCCAGAAACTGTGCCTGGCATCCAGTATGCACTCAATAAATATTTGTTGAAATTATTGAATGAAATTTTGAGCATAATTATACAATAAATATGACAAATATTGCCCACCTATATAAACACGAGTTTTAGAATTGTTTGAATCAAAGAACAAGATAAACAAACAAACAAACAAACATGATAATACTGAAAACTTGTAGCTCTGTTTTCCTATATGTGATCTATTGTATATTATTTGGTAACCAAAAAGTGGCAAGATTTGGAGGATAAGCACAAAAAGGAACTAGAAAATTACAAAAATTTGATGTAAAATGAAATTGACATTATATTGGCCATTTTCAAGTATTAGTCATCAAGTGTGTGTCCCCATATCACATTGAGAGCTGAGAATAGTCAAAAGAAGCACAGAAGATTTCCAGGGCAGTGAAAACACTTTGTATGACTTTATAATGTTAGATATGTGTCATGATACATTTGTCCAAACCATAAAAGGTACAACACAAGGAGTAAACCCTAAGGTAAACTATGGACTTTTGGTGATTATGATGTGTCAATGTAGGTTCAGCCCTGGTTAAAAATGTACCATTCTGGTGAGTGATGTTGATAATGAGAGGCTATGTATATGTGGGGCTGGGGGTATATGTGGGGCTGGGGGTATATGGGTAATCTCTGTACTGTCTCCTCATTTATTGTAAACTTAAAACTGCTTTAAAAAATAAAATGCTTTAAAAATTAAAAAATAAAAGAAGCAAGTGAGAAGCTTTTGCTATGGAAAAAAAAATGATCTAGGTGCTAATATCCAAATATCACATCACAACTTGCTAAGGACAGAGCATGTATATCTGTTGGTGATACCCAGTTTTGAAGTCAGCTCACCTGTTGATGGAATCCACATTTCAAATTAACTTATCTAGCACCTATCTGGGTAGCAGTCTACCAACCTCACCTCAGGGATGGATTAAAGCAGTATATGAAATAGCTCAAGATGGTAGAATATAGCAGGAACATTTCAAAATTTAAACAACCAAGATCGTTTCCTATTGGAATGTTATAATCTGCAGCAGGAATCAAGAGCATTAGCAGAAACAATGTGGCATTAAAGCATATCAAAATACCAAGAGGAACACAGATGTATTAATTATCACTGTGGTCCGTGTCCACATTGTACTTGACTCTGTGAGAACACAAAGTTATTGATCAGGATGCCATGATGTAATTTCATCCCTGTCATAGGACTGCCACTGTGTATTGCTCTGGTCTGATCATCTAAACTGTAGCCATTAAGAATATATCATCTTGTCAAAAGACAATTTACCAGCGTCTACCTTTTCAATGAATGTATTTGCTCAGTTTAGATTTGAAAACAATATAATTAATCACAACAAATAGTTTTTATAGGCTTGCTCAAGATAAGCTCCTGGTAGGATTCAGGGTTTAAAAGAATTTTCTATTTTTTCATTATAAAGTTAATTCTTAATCACAGTTTGCAGAGCATTTGAGTTAATATTCATATACCTATATTCACTATTGACTCAAAACGTTTTTTTTAGTTATACTGACTTTTTATTCCCCTCTTTTGCTTAATTTTAAGATCTATTTGATGTAATTGTCCCTAATGGTGATTTCTACAGCTACATTTGCATCTAATAATCCTCTTCCTCTTCCTTCTTCATCACTTAGAAGCATTTTCATTATTAAAATGTGTAACCTACTTAGTTTTGCCAGTTATCCTTTTACATAACACATATTTGGAATATCACTATTTTTATTAATTCAAATTAAGGATCACAATCAATTTATCATGAATTGTCTTCATACAAAATGTTATGAAACACTGAAACACAGTGGGGGGCAGGGGGTGAAAGTATTGTCTCTCAGAAATTTCTCTGTTTTCCATGAATTCTGAACCTAGAGTTTCATACTCTAAAATAGCTAGTCTCAGAGTGTGATCCAAGGTTAGCAGCACCAGAATCATCCAGTGAATTTGCTGACAGCGTCACATCTGGGGTCTCATTATTGGCCTACTGATTTGGAATCTCTGGGTATGGAACCTACAGCGATTTTAATGCACACTATAGTTTGAGAACCTATGATTCCAAGAGCTCTAAAAACTTCACACATAGAGGAATAAATGAGAAGAGAATGATCATTTGAAGTACATTTGAAATTTTTTGTTTTTAGAGATCTCTATAGAAGAAAAATTGAGTAATGAGGTATATTTCACAGCCTGGCATAGCAGGATAATAATTCAAGCCCCAACTGGGTATGCAGATACCACCCAATGCAAGCTGAAATTCAACAGGCCTTATGACAAAGGGACTCTTATTTTAAGGTAAATAGATCATAATTCGTGCAGTAAAGGAGCTGAATATTGTGTGTTCTATGAGCCTGTCATAATAGAGATGCATTAGGATATATGATACCTCTAGATATTACAAGTAGTATCACTAAGAACAGGAAGCATTGTTAAATCACAGATGGTAATTAATGATCAGTAGAGATTTGCTCAGTAAAGAAATATTTCAAAATATGAGTCTCACACAAAAACCCATAAATATGTATGAAGACTAATCTTTCATAGATGAAACATAAAGTTTGTAGTAAAGTTTAGAGCTTTTAAATTTTACACATTTCATTGATTAGATATTCCCCAAACATTTTTGAAAGGTGGTGTGGTGGAATTAAAAACATCCAAAGGTGGCAATGAAGATGGAAGGACATTATTATTCACTCATGACTAAAGGAATCCCACAAACTATGATAATTGAAAGAGGCTTTGAAATATGTCTTGGGAGTTTAGCTTTCTTCTAGGGAAATTAATGCCTTATTTGTTCACATAGAGCTGTGGGGCATGGAATCTAGTCTTATTAATTGTAACATTATTTATTAAATGCATGTGTTTTCATAGACATTATGTGATAGAGGTGGTGAGATGTATAGTTTATCTTAGCTACATAAGGTTTTCAGAATGTCAAGAAGGATTATTCTGAGGATGTGGCTATGGTCATAGCCAAACCAAATACATGGAAAGTATGGGGACAAACTGTAGATGTATATATTTATTTCTTGAAAGCCCTCAAATGTTCAATTTAAAATACTTACAACTGAAACACTGAAAGCTAAATTCCATGAATGAGGTTCAGTTTTTTTTAAATGAGAAAGAAATAATATGGTGCTGCCTCAAAAATCTGACTTTGTAGGAAACCCAGGAAGCAAGTTTTTCTATCTCTGTGCCAAAGATCAGCACATAACATTGACTGTGCCAGAAACTAAGGAAAGCCATCATCTTCCTCCTAGCCAAATCTTCCACCTGAGTTTTCCTTTTAATATCTATTTGCAGTTTATAATTAGCAAGAACTATATTTAGGTAAAATTTGGAATCAGCTTCAGCATTGAGCTCAGTAAATTAATTACTATGTAAATAAATCAAAGACAAGTAAAAGGGAAATGTATAAGATTTGAAAAATTACTTCATTCTCCAACTTCATTGAGTATCTACTGTGTACCAGGTACTAAACTAAGTATCGGGGTAAAGAAATAAAAGACACAATCCCTGCAACCAATAATCACCATCTAATGATGACAAAAGACAATTACAGCTAGGGGAATATCAGGGGAAATGTTGTAGAAGAAGAGACATTTCAGGTAAAATCCAAAGGACAAATAGAAACTAAGAAATGACAGTGAGGTAGTACATTCCAGTGAGGACAACAGCATGTACGTAGACAATTATGCATATAAATCATGACACATTTATGAGAATTAAGTTTTGGATATACTCCCTCTGAGAATAGCTGTAGTAGCCACCAAGATGAACCAATACCATTAGGATTTTGTAAGTTCCTGGAAAAAATAAATTAATGCTAAGGAAATCTCTTTGTACAGCCCATAGAGAAACATATTTTTACTTTTTTTTTAATATTCAATAAATATTTACTAAAGTATTAAAATATTTAATAAATTAGAAGCCATGGTCAAGATTTTATTAACTAGATTGGTAAATTCTAAAATAGAGGAATCTGGCACCTCATACTACTACATTTATTTAGGATAAGTATCTTATTTTTCTTATTATAGGTTTACCATATTCTGGGAGCTTTTTAAGAGGAAGAAAAATGGAGAGCAAGGCATTATTTTAGCCTTTGTTTCAGTCTCTCTCTAATGAATAAAGTATGAAATTTTTCACAGACATCTAA
>NW_020172770.1:1339575-1390626 GCF_003031525.2 Neophocaena asiaeorientalis asiaeorientalis | reverse complement strand
AGACCATAAGTGAATAGAAGAAATATATATGATCCTTGGAATTTGCAACTGTTTGTAAGCACATTGGGTGTAGGGTGGCTAACTTCAGAGTTACATTATAAGAAAATGTGTGTAACCTTGCTGTTTAACAATCTTAGCCTTGCAGACTTGAAATAAATTATTTTATGATATATATTATATAAATAAAACATTTTATAGAAGATATCCATAACCATTTATATCATATATATATATATATGTTTATAATAAGCAACTAACAAATATACAACAAGGTTGATGTTCTGCTACTCAAGACTTTAAGTTTACCCTCTCCCTTATTCTGAAGCACCTCCCATAGCAATGAATTTCACTTTTGAAGATAATATTTAAATGATGGAGCTTGATGCTGTTCACAAGAATGGATTCTTGCATGATCTGAAAATATAATTAATCTCATAGCTGGGTCGCCTTTGTAGTGATGACCAGGAAGTACCTGAATATCCCCTATTTTAAGAACAAGTTTATAGGAATATGTCAAAAACACAGAAAGAAAATAAAAATAGCAACTAAAGTACTGCTCTACATAATTTCAGCATTTGTTGTGACAGTAGATTCTATTCACTGTCTTGAATAACATTTCAAATGTCCCTTGTAACACCTTCATTCTTGTCACCAGCATTTAAAAATATTAAATTTATCTAAAAAACTATTCTGGGACTTCCCGGGCAGTCCAGTGGTTAAGACTCTGGCCTTCCACTGCAGGGGGCATGGGTTCTATCCCTGGTTGGGGAACTGAGATCCCACATGCTGCACAGTGCAGCCCCCAAAAAATAAATAAATAAAAATCTATTTGAGCCTTTTAATGTAACCTCTATTTCTATTTAATGTAAACTCTATACCCATATATAAAAATTAACTCAAAACAGGTCAAAGACCTAGACATAAGAACTAAATATAAAAAGAAAACACAGGGAAAAAGATTCATTAAATATGGTAGTGATTTATTGGATGTGACATTAAAAGCATTGGCAACAAAAGAAAAAAAGAGATTCAATGAACTTCATCAAAATGAAAAACTTTTGCATCAAAAGGCATCAACAGAGTGAAAAGGCAACCCACAAAATGGGAGAAAATATTTGCAAATAGTGTATCTGATGAAGGATTAATATCCAGAAAATATTTTTTAAAAAACTTCTAAAACTCAACAAAAATAATCTAACTTAAAAAAATGGGCAAAGGACTTGAACAGACATTTCTCCAAAGAGGATTTACAAATAACCAATATGCACAAGAAAAGATGAACATCACTAATCATTATCAGCATTATCAGAATGCTAAATCTCAACCACTTCATATTCATTATAATGGCTACTATTAAAACAAACCCCAGAAAACAATACTGTTTGAAAGCATGTGGAGAAATAGGAACACTTGTGCGTTGCTGGTGGGAATTTTAAAGTGATGAAGGTCCTGAGGAAAATGGTATGGTATTTCTTCAAAAAAAAAATTAAACGGAACGACCATATGACCCAGCAATTCCACGTCTCGGTATATACCCCAAAGAGTTCGAAACAGTTGAGTGCAAGTTGTCAAACAGATCTTTGTACACCATGTTCATAGCAGCATTTTCCACAATACTCAAACGGTGAAAATAACCCAAATGTCCATTGAAGGTTGAATGGATAAACAAAATGTGGCATATACATACAATGGAATATAATTCAGCCTTTGTAAAGAATGAAATTCTGTTATATGCTACAGTATGGATGAACCTTCAAAACATTATGCTGACTGAAATAGGCCAGACATAAAAGAATAAATGTTGTATGATTCTACTTATATAAGGTAAATAGAATAATACACAGAGACATAGAATAGTGGTGGTAACAAGTGACAGGAGGCAGAAGAATAGGAAGTTATCATTTAATGGATACAGTTTCAGTTAGGGATGATGAAAACATGCAGATTTATAGTGATGATGGTTGCACAAAAATGTGAATGTACTTAATGCTACTGAATTGTACACTGAAAAATGGCTTAATTGGTAAATTTTATGTTATGCATATTTACCACATTTTTTTATGTATAGGGGAAAATATCTGTCTACACCATTGATTACTTGAAGTTATTATAAAGAAGGGAAGAAATTTCACTAATATTTTGGCAATATCATTGTTGGCCGGATACTTTCTGGGTCCTTTATGTAGATTTTTTTCATATAATTTTCATAATCTACACTACATACTTTGAATGATTTCAAAGATGTTGAATTTCTCACTTTAACTTAAAATTACATTACATGTAAGTAGCCAGGTACAAGATTTAAAAGGCTGCGTCTCTTGCCACAAAATTCAGTCTAAGTATAATTCTGACAACCTAAGGGGATGTATTTTCCTACATTCAATAATAAAAGTGTTTTGTCTACTTAATTTTGCATAATAAATTAGTGCTATCATGACCAACTAAATTTTCACAAGAATAAAGATGATCACAGTTTGTTTATGATAGTCTTATTTCTGTTATATGTACCTAGTAATTACAGAAAATTTATTACATGTTAAATTATAACATATACATACTTAAATGTATTTAGTTCTATATTTTAAAAAATGATTGTTATTATAACAAACATAAGAATACTGCAAGATAAGTTACTATAATTTGTCCCTTTATGTTTGCTAGAAGCATATACAGTAACCCCAAACATACAAAGTTATGGAGGAAAGCATTTCTGGTAAATGCCTTGTTTTTGTAAATGTGTAGTATATTCAATTTACCAATTGAATACTTGAGAATGATTAAGCGAAGTCTGTCTTGTCACTATTAACAAATAAATATATCATAAAGTTATAATCCATTGAGAAATATTTAATAAATGTTGATGAACATGGATTTCTAAGTGATGTTAGAACATAATCTATATATATAAGTACCTGGGGACCAATATATTTTCATTATAAATCATGTTCCAAATAAGTTACTTCATCTTAATACCCTATTTTCTTAGAAAATCATATCAAAATAAGATATTGAAAAGAGGAAATTTCTTAAATGTAATCTTTTAGGTTACCTCTTAAGAAATATTTTTAAGGAAATAATGTTTTCTATCTTTACTAAGGCCTTTTATTTTCAAATGTGTGTAATTCAATCTTTTTCTCAAAATGGCAAGTGGAACAGAAGGGTATTTGTGGTACATTTTAATTTTTTACCCAAAGGATTATGTAGTAATAAGGATTATAGTTCCTTTTTAAAATAAGTAAAAATAATTTCTATATTAATTTCTCGAATGTTCCATACTTTTAAGCTATATGCTTTAAAAAAATTTTTCAAATGCACTTACATAAATATAACTAAACATGTATTCTCACATAAAGCCTGCTGAAAAAGTGAGTTTTAAAACAAATTTAGGATGAATTTTAATTATATTTACCAAAACCGTCATCAACAAACCAATAAGGCAGAACTGGGCTTCACTGTCATTTTAAACTCTGGTTAAAAATCAAGACAAAAAGGTCTCCCCTAGTGGTCCAGTGGTTAGGGCTCGACGCTTCCACTGCAGGGGGCATGTGTATCCCTGGTCAGGGAACTAAGATCCCACATGCCGTGTGGTGCAGAAAATAAAAGAAAAATTAAAAAATAATCATATTTGAAAAAAAATGAATCAAGACAAAATAAAAGCAGAGCATTTAAGTTCCTCCTGATGAGAAGCAGCTGTGGCAATTCTTGTTCAATTACCTCATCCTGCTGGAAACGAGGTCTTCTTCATCCAAATGCTAACTTTTATTAGGGTGTTACTGGTTATTAAACATCGTTTCATTTTGTTTAAAAGACTGAATGAATGGGAGGGACTAAGATATTAAAAATCAGCAAAGACAACAACGAGAAACTTAATTTAGATTAAAAACCTTAATTTAACAGACTGGATGACAAGAAATGTATTAGATAGCATAATCTTTCCTCCTTAGCAGAGAGGTCCTCCTAAAATATTGATACTGTGATGTGTTTATCTAATGTGCATAAAATAAAATCTATTTACTAGATAATGATTTTCTTCTTAAAGTGTGAGACTTAACTATTCACACATTATTCACATGTAGAATTTAAATTCCTTTATCTGGAATTTGAGAATAAAAGTAAGAAAAAAATCAATGTATTTTCTAAGAAGTCAGGTAGATAAAACAGGGAAAAGAACAAAGAAAGTGGTAAAACACAGAGACACCAGAGTGATTTGGGAAACAGTGAAGGCAAAGTGGGAAGTAGAAGAGAAATGGAGAGTTTCTGTTTGACAGGTATTAAAGTTTTAATATACAAGATGAATGTGTTCTAGAGACCTGCTGTACAACATTGTGTCCATAGTTAACACACTATACTGTGCACTTAATGTGTTAAGAGAATATATATCATGTTAAGTGCTCTTAACAACAATGATAATGATAATAATAATAAAAGTAGAAGGCAATGAATGATACACATGGATGAATAAAGTAACCCATTAATGGCTAACAGAGATCACCAGCAAATGAAAAATAAATGAGACAGATGGCACAATACGTAGTAGAAGGAGGGAATTAAAAGTTTGCTCATATACTGATTGTGTTATTTAACTGCCAAATTTTAAACTACTAAAGTATATGGTGTGGTATTTGAGCAAATATGATGAACAGTTTATAGTGGTAGATGTATCAAAGACATAATAGAAGGGGATTGCTCTGTTAAACAGTAAATGACCCCATTCTTGTGTATGTATTCTTTTTCTCAATTGCATCATATTTTCCCTTTTGTAAATGCTATCACTGTTGTTACCAGGGAGAGTACTACCTGCAGAAGAATAAATTATGTTCTTTTTAAACAGTATATTATTTTTAGGTTACTATGTAAATGTTTTTCCATGATTAAAGCAACTCAAGGCATGCCTATTATATGCTTATATTTACATAAATTCACACAGATGGTCAGACTGATTTATTTTAATTGTTATGTTGTGAGTCCTAATCAAAGTCCTCGTGCATGCGATTAGCCTTGGGAATAGAAGGCTAAACAGAAGTACAATGTTGAACTCTCGGCAAGTTCTTCCTTCATTTTAAACATTATTAGAGTTGTTTTCAGTCATTAATTTTGTAACAAAGGATATTGATATGTGTTCAAGGTGTAATAGAGAGCTTCAAGATTTAACTCTGTATGATGACATTTCTTAACTCAATGATGTTAAAGGATCAGGATGTGTGAAATGTACATCTAGATTATGTCTAGTGATGCTGTGCATCTCTGTCATTTTTGGTCAGAGGCAAATAATAGGACATGGGGAAATTGCTGTAATCCTTCCTAAGGTTGTGGTGTGGAACATTTACAGGTCTGCATGAACAGCTGGGCACTTTCTCAGTTCATCGTTTGTGAGTTGTTTCACCAGTCCTGTCAACAGTTATTCCTCTAAGAAGCAATCATCTGCATCTTGCAGTCCTCTAGGACTACAAAGTCATCCTGCAACTAGCAGTTAGATTGACGCTGCTTACTTGATCCTCAAAATGGCATTATGTTGTGATATAACCCTCAGTTGCCACACGGAAATAGGGTCCAGTAGTCATTGGGAAGCTCCGAATGTTTGGCATAGCTGTATTATTTAGTTTAAGCACTTGCCTTATGCTTTTCCCTGTACTTTTTGAATATTAATGGTTATCGTGGGGCATAAGAGATACACATCTTAATGAGCAAAACTAAAGAGGCATTCTAATGCTCCTGAACTGACAAGCTAGAGACTGAGATGGGCTCTACACAGATTACTTTTTTTTTTTTTTGAATGGGAATATAATAGCCTCTGGAGATACTGGTCAGGACAGATAGATGTTTCTTCAGGTCTACTTAGACACTAGAGATTTATGATATGAATCTATTATAATATATTTCATCTGCTCCTTAAATCTGGAACAAAGAAGTGCCCTTGATTTGAAGGGAAAATTTTTTTAAAGGCACAACAATGTGAAATAGATGATTTGGACATTTTGCTGACACTTGGGAAATTTTTGTTTGGAGAGGAGCATTTTTCTTGCTTCTAACTCAATAGCCAGAACCAGTGACTTTGACCAAGTGACATAGGATATTAATGTGAGGATTATAATTGGAAGCCAAAATTTAATCACAAAGCACTCTCAGCCTGTCTGGCTGTCTCTCTTTCTCTCCATGTATGTGTGCATTTTATTAATCTTAACTAATAATAATCTTTAATCCCTACAAAATAAATGAACTATCACATATTATTGACGGCACAATATAATTTTTCTAGCTATTGTTTTCTGAATATACCTCAGTAATAGAGCTCTGTGATTTAAAAAAAAAATAGCTGTAATTGATACCAGTTTTTTTGGGGTTTTTTTGTTTTTGCTTTTGGAAATCTTGGAACAATCATGTATTATTTGATGCATAAATATGTATGTAACAAACTTGTAAGTTATAAAGCATAATAACAACAGATATCAATGAAACCACAACCATTACTGCTACCTTATTACTCTTCCCCATTCCATTGTCATGCCTCTCACTGTAGTGAAAAATTAATCTTTTGAATTTTTTAAAATTCGGAAATTTGTTCACATGCTATATGTATGTAATTACTATATGTATGCATTCTCACACAATGCATTATTAATTTTATTTACTTTGAGCTTTTAAAAGTTTTAATACTTTAAGAATTTTTTGATATTTTTATTTATCATTCAACATTATGTTTCTAAATTTTATCCATGTTATTCCTATGAAGTTCTTTTCATTTGTTGCCATTATTTTATAATATTATGCTACATAAATACATTATGATTTATTTGTATATTTTCCTATACTTTGGGGGCAGTTTCCATTTCTTGTTAATACAATGTTGTTTTGAATATTCTTGTTTTCTAGGGCACATTTGCAGGAGTTTGCCTAGTTTAGAAGTGGAGTTGCTGGTTTTTAGTATTTGCACATATCATTTTATATAAGATAATGCCAAATTTTATAAGATAATGCCAAATTTGTTTCCAATATAATTACATCAATTTTTTTCTGCTAGCAGTATACATAGTTTCCTATGTTCTATATTCCCACCATTTTTGGTATTGTCAGACATTGCTAGTCTCATGAATATAAAAGTTTCTCATTAGAGTCTAATTTTGCATATTCCTAATTAGTAATGAGAGAGCATCTTTCATTTGCTTTTCTTGTTTGGTTAATGTTCTAAGTAAACTCTTATGTTTGAATAGTATTTCTATGCCAAGGCCCATAAGAGATTCTTTCATTTTTTCTTTTAAAGGTTTTGTAGTTTTTGTTTTCCTTAAGTCTTTAATCTATTTGAAGTTGACTACCGTGGATCTCATGAACTAATTTCATTTTCTTTTATCTATATGAATAACTAATTCTCCCAGTAACACTAATTAAACAATCTCTTCTTTTCTCAATTATTTATTAATAACTGCCATGATTCTTCTGTCATATATTTCATGTTCTTCAATTAATGGATGTTTTAAATCTGTTTTGACTATTCCTGTTTCAAGACCACGTTCAATTAAATATTTCAGTTTTCTAATAAATCTTTATTTCATAAAGATCTTCCAAGCTTGCTCTTCTTCAGGAACCTCTTAGTTACTCCTGGGACTTGCAATTCCATACAAATTTTACAAAAATCCTGCTAAAAATGTTATAGCAATTGCATTGAATCTATAGGTCAATGTTGAGAAAAATTACTGGGTAGATTCTTACAACCTAAGAACATTGTATGTGTTCTCTATTTATGTCTCATAATGAAGTTTGTAATTTTCCGCAAAAATGTCTTACTGTATTTTAGATTACTCAGAGATGACATATTTTAATCACCATGACAAATGATGTCTGATATTTTCCTTTTGAATGTGTCCTCAATATTTATTTTAGTTCTCCAAAAATGCGATTAATATTTTTACATTTATACTACATTCAGCAACTTTCTTAAACCTGTTTTAATATTTTTATGAATATTTTAGTCCCTACACAATTATATCATTCTTGAATAATGGCAATTTATTTCTTTCCTTCTAATCCTTGTAAAGTTAATTTTTGTCTTATTCCATTGGGTATGTTTTCCAATACAATGTGAAGAGACAACTGTGTTGTCATCCTTGTATTTGTTGTGATTTTAAATGGAACACTTTTAAGGTTATCTCTATTAAATTAAGGATACTTCTAGTTTGCCAATAGTTCTTTTCATGGATAAAATTTGAATTAATAACTTGATATGCCTGCATTTATTGAATTAATCATTTGGTAATCACATTTACAGATTTTTCAGTGATAGAGCAACCTTGGCAATTCTAGAATAAACCAAGTATAGTCATGCTTTATCACCTTTTCATGCACTGCTAGATTAAGTTAATAATATTTGTTCAGGATTTTTACATCTTTATTTATAAGGAGAAGTGGCCTAAAGTTAACCTTTCCATTATGTCCTCGTCTAAAGTTGATAATGAAAATACACCACCTCATAGAATGAGTTGGAGAGTATTTCTTCATTTTAATTCTTTTAGTTTATGTAAGATTTAAATTGTCTCTTCTTAGAATTACATTAAAATTACTCATAAAACATTTTTGTCCTGAAATTTGCCTTTTGGAACATTTTTAAAAAACTGATTCAATTAGTTTACTTATTTGTTAAAGTAATGTTTGAGCTTAATTTCTTTCTAATTCAGATCCGGTAGCATAGATTTTCTAAGAAAGTGTCCTTTTTTTCCCAAATAGCAGATAAACTGCTTTCACTTTTTCATCAAAGTCTGAGATATAACTATATCTACATAGACACACACAATCATTTCTTAGCATTTCAATTTCTATAATGATTCTTATTTGTCACATTAGATAGTTAAAAGAGATTAATTTATAAGCATATGCATATATTAAGAAATGTATCACTACAGTTTATTTGCATTTTATTTATGATACAATTGATACCAACTATTTTTTTTTTTTTTTTTTTTTTTTTTTTTTGGTGGTACGCGGGCCTCTCACTGTTTTGTCTTCTCCCGTTGCGATACCGACTTTTAAAATATTTTTCGGTATCTTATTTATATCCTAGTATGTGACTAATTTTCTGTAGGTGCACTCTATGTTCTTAAGAATGAATATTCCTCAATTGTTGGTTTCAGGGTGATATATATGTCTTTTAATCTAGCTTGGTAAACCTTTTGTTCAAATTTTTAAATATATATTTATTTATAGAGATAAAAATACTTTTAGTGGTCTTCTCAGATTTTGAGAGAGGAATGTTGAAATCTCTCACTATAATAGTGGTTGTCAATTTTTCCCTATAGTTGGCAGAGAACTTTTGCCCTGTTTGTCCCTTTTCTAGCCTATAGCATGGGACACAAATATCACCTTCTTGGACCAGGAGCATGAGGACTATATCTAAGTGTGACTGAGAGATGAGGTGCAAGAAACCTGGTCCTTGAGGAATTTGAAGGCAAATTTCTAATACCAGCACTGGAAGTTTAAATGTATAAAAGGAAAAAAAAAAACTTCTTCAACCATTGCTATTTTAAATTGTGTAACACATATAGCTCTAACTAATCTCAGGATACAATTTTATTAGTTGTAAACAAATATACAATTGCTATATAATCCTGGTTAATTGAACACTGATCATTGTGTAGTGACCCTCACTTTCCTATTTATATATATAGGAAACTTTTGGGCTGTTTATGTTTTGTGTATGTTTATTGTCAATAGCATATTGTGGGGTGTTATTTGATTTTCCATTTGGACTTTCTCTGCTTTTGTTTAACTGAAAAATTTAGTCCTTTTGATGATTGATATATTTTGACTTATTGATCTTACTTAGTGTTTTATGGTTGTCTCACTTTTTAAGACCCTTCTTCCTCCTTTCTTTCTTTTTTTGGGGGGAGGGGCCTCTCGCTTTTGTGATCTCTCCCATTGCGGAGCACAGGCTCCAGACGCGCAGGCTCAGCGGCCATGGCTCACGGGCCCATCCTCTCCGCGGCATGTGGGATCTCCCCGGACCGGGGCTCGAACCCGTGTCCCCTGCATCGGCAGGCAGACTCTCAACCACTGTGCCACCAGGGAAGCTCTCTTCCTTTCTTTTTCATAACAATTGTAAATGTTAATTTTTTTCCCTATTTTTCATTGACTTTTACCTTGTAAAATTGGGAAGTTGTGGCTTTTGGCTGTCATTTTCCATGCATCCTTTAATATTGATGTTTGGCCTCTGAATGATTCAAACACCTAAGGACTCTCACTTTTTCAACTCTAATCTGTTTTATAGATCATTCTGTTCATGACTTTACTTTCTTCTTTATAGCCAAACATATTTGATATTACACAGGTAACTTTTTCAAAAAATATTTATTTATTTATTTGGCTGTGCTGGGTCTTCATTGCAGCCCGCTGGATCTTTGTTGCGGCACGGGGGATCTTTTTAGTTGCGGCATGCGGAATCTTTAGTTGCGGCATGTGGGATTTAAATTTTAATTAAATTTTAATAAATTTATAACATTTTCGGGGCTTAAACAACAAAAATTTGTTGTCTCACAGTTTTGGAAGCAAGAAACCCCAAATCAAAGTGTCACTAGAGTTGGTTTCTTTTGAGAGCTATTAAGGAAAGATCTGTTCTAGGCCTCTCTCCTTGTCTTGCAGATGGTGTCTTCATGTTCACCTGGCAATTTTCTGTATTTTTACATCATCTTCCCCAAACCACTTTTTTTGTTTTTCCCACTATTCTTTCTTGCATCTTAGACCATCCTTCTTGTATATGTATTTTTTTCTTCCTGAAATATATCTTTTAGACATTTCTCTGGAGAAGAATTATTTGTGGAAAAAATTAACTTTAGTTTGTTAGAAAATATAACTATTTTACTCATTATTAATATATGGTTTACCAGTACAAGCAAATTTAGGTTCATGGCTATTTTTTCATCCAGTCTTCTGGCTTCCATTGTGGTTGATAAGTCTGCAGTTAATCTGTTGATCTATCACATCATTATTAGTACTTCTTTTATGTTCTTTTTATATGCTACTTTTTATCAATAGTCTCTTGTAATTTTATTATAATTTATATTTTTTCACACATATTATGGATCCTATTTCTATGACTTTATCTCTGATTAGTTCTGGGATTCATTTGAAGGATTTTTAAAGGCAGTAAGTTTTAGTCAGTACTATTAAAACCTTAATATTACCACAAATTTTCCAAATGGAGAGGATTTTTCCTCAAGGAGGATGAGGCCTACTGATTATAGGTAAAAGAAAATCTGTGTGGCATTAAAAAATTCATTTATGTAAAACAATAAAAATCATTTTGGGGAGAACAAAGATGATTTTATGTAAGAATTTTTTTTTTCCTTCTTATTTTTCTAAACTAAAAATTGCTGAACTTTCTCCCAAGTTTAAGTAGGCGCTAAGTCATCTTATGTAGACAGCCAGGTAAAGGAAAAAAGTTACAAAATAAAAAGAGGGATGGTTCCTCTTTCCATGAGCATACAGAGGGTGCTTCACTATTTCCGGGTTATTAACTCTAACTTGATTTTTTCTTCTCTTAAAAAAGAAAAAAAAAAAAAAAAATGTGGGAAAGTAAGTTATATTGATGTTATAGGAATAAATATTTTCAATATTAAAATTATTCACAAATTCACAGCTCAGATTTAACCTTGAAAATAACAACACCTCCATTTAAAATTATTATCTTAAAGCTCTAGTACCAGTTTGTTCACTCATTCACTTATTCAAATATGTATTAAGCTAATAATGCAGGTTATTAATCTACCCCTCTTTTGAATTTTTCTTGACACCTGCTGAATAAATGAACCAAAAATATAATGGAGTCTCACTTTAAGTGGGAGAAAAGGAAATGATAATTTTTTCTTAAAGTATTATTTTTAAAAAGTATAATGGGGGAAATAGTTGTCAACCCATATATAATGGTATGCTCTATTTTTAAACTCTCATATATTTAGATCTTTTCAGAAGCAAGAAGTAGGTTAAATAGAATTCAGTGCCATCCTTGAAATATTGATCTTGTAGTTGTAAATTACGGCAACAAAGTTAACCCCTATCCATAGTCATTTTGGCTATTGCCTATAGGCTCATGTCCCACTGTATCTGTATTGTATGGAGTTTAGAAATAACCCAACTTCTTACTGCAAATCCTTTATAATGAGGACAATTTTAATCCTCAGTTTCTTTTTGTAAGCTGTTCTTACTGAGAATCTGTTTCATTGATAATATTTTAGTTTCTTTAAAAGTAACCATCTTTTGAGATATCTTTGATATTTTTGAAGGATTGCACTAAGCAAAGCAATGATTTATAATCTACTTTTTCATTAAAATTTATAAACTATCATGGTTGAATATATTTACTATCCCTATATATTAATATTTTGAAGTTAAATTTCATGACATAAAATACATTAACTAGGCAGATAGTGTAAAAAATATTTAATACATATTCGTGTTCATTGAGGATGCCAGAGTTTAACTCAGAAGTTAATGTGTCTACCCTGCTAATGTTTAATGAAGGGATGTGACTGTGAATTACAAACAATAACCACAATTAGTCTCATTGGTCATTTTTGTTTTAAAATAAGGATGTATATATACAGGGCCAGAAAGTTAATTTTTAAAAATCCTATGGCTTCTTGAAGCTTACTGTCTAAGTAGCTAACACTAAATTAAGCAAAATTGGACTAGGCAAAAAATATTCTGTAGGAAAGAAAATCCTTGAATTAGTTTAATGAAAGGAACAAATTCTTACTTCCAAGTACGTGTTTTGGAGTTAGACGACTCAACTTGAAATGACTTTGGGCAAATTTCCTCATTTTTTTAAGTCCCCACCTCCCTTCTCCCCACTCCTCCTCCCACCCCCAAGGTTTTCTTTTTGTAATACGTGGTTATAATATCATCCCTAGCACTGCCCCTGTCATATGGCTCAGCTCCTTCCGAAGATTTCATTGGACTACCCCCCCCACACATACATTTTCCTTCGAGATTAGAATAATTTCGAGACTGAGAAATGGAGTAGTGAGTTAAAAATAGGTGAAAAAAAATTCAGTAATTCACCACGGGCTAATTTTACTTTGCTTGTATGTGGCAGAAAGATTTGGGATGATTATCATTTTTTTATTAGGATTTATCTTTTTCTGTCTTCTTTCCAAAAATCAAGTCTTCAAGCAAACATTTGCATTCAAGTGTGAGAATTTCTTGAAGCTCAGGTCTTTTATTTTACTCAGGCAGTAATATGTTAGGAATCACAGGACTTGATTTGGAATCACAGATCTCCTAGAACCTGTGGATTCTGTTGTTTCACATGATACATTATACTAGTAAAACCTAAATCACAAGGTCATTATGAGGATTAAATTAGAAGATATGTACAAAATGCCAAGTAAGCAGACACAGTGCAAGAGTTGCCAACAATTATTAGTGTATATTAATTAGAAGTGGGTGGAGATATCACACCTATTTGTGGAAGTGATCTTAAAAATTTATTTTCATATTTTATAAACAACTTAAAAGCCAAACTAGAATCATTGATTTTTATTTTTAGAATTTTTACTTTTTGTAGAAGAAAACTACTACTATCAGAGTTTTATTGAAATGTACAAATATACATATTTTACACATGAAATTCACAACACTATGTATGATCCTTCCTTATGTAACACATTTTATCATTTCACTATCCATGTTTTAAGATGTATTAATAGTTTTATAATTTGCATCAAGTGGGAAGTACATAATAATAAAGGCTAATACTTATTGAATGCCTAGATTACCTATTCAAAATGCTTTATATGTAGTGTGTAATTTAATTTAAATTATACTCCTATGTATAGTGATATAGAGAAAGACAGAGACACTGAAGCACAGAGAACTTAAACTGCCCATTATCAAGAACCATAAAATAGATGTTAGAAGATAAAAGTAAATAGTAGACTTTAGAGCCAGTATCTCTTTATAATACTGTTACCCTCTACTAAAAGTATTGACTGAGAAAAAAGTGAATTATTCTCCATATACTAGACAACTTCAACATTTAAACATATATTTTCTATGTTTTTTCTATATGAGTCTAAATAATTGAGTAAACATCTGTTTTACATACCTTAAATTATGTGGACATAGAAGTAATCTTCAAACTATTTTTTTCAGTATTAAAACCAAAAAAATAAAACATATTTATTTTGCCTTATTTTTAGAATAATTTTTAAATGTGTATCTGAATGGCTAATGGAAAATAAGTTGTAAAATACTCTTGGTATTTTATGTAAATGGTGGCTGAGATAAATTGCCAATTCTGATTTCAGCTCATTATGTGATTGGACATTGAGAAGAGTAAAAGTTAAATCTGCAGAGTGACATTACAGTTTACTTTTTATAAGCTTAATTTAGATGTATGGCAATTATATTCTTTAATACTCTTTACATTTTGAGTTAATTTGATGTATGATATAAGGAGTGGTCAAGTTTCATTCTTTTGCTTGTGGTTGTCCAGTTTCCCTGACACCATTTATGAGAGACTGTTCTTTTCCCATTGTATACTTTTCACACCTTTGTCATAAACTAATTGACAATATATGAGTGGTTTTATTTCTGGCTCTCTATTCTGTCTCATTGATCTATGTGTCTGTTTTTATGCCAGTATCATACTGTTTTAATTACTATAGCTTTATAGTATACTGTGAAATCAGGAAACGTGATGCCTCCAAATTTTTCTTTCTCAGTATTGGTTTGGCTATTCAGTTTTTTTTTTTCTGTGGTTTCATACAAATTTTAGGATTCTATTTGTTTGAAAAAATGCCATTGGAATTTTAACAGGGATTACATTGAATCTGTAGATTGTTTTCAGTAGTATGAACATTTTTACAATATTGATTCTTCCAATCCATGAGCACATCATATGTCTCCATTTATTTATGTTGTCTTCAATTTCTTTCCTCAATGTCTTACAGTTTTCAATGTATAGGTTTTTTGCCTACTTGGTTAAATTTATTCCTAGGTGTTTTATTCTTTTTCATGCAATTATAAGTGAGATTGTCTTATTTTTCTTTCTGATAAGTTATTGGTTATAGAAATGCAAAAATTTTGTGTATGGATTTTATATACTGTAAATTTACTGAATTTGCTTATTCTAGCAGTTTTTTAAATGAAGTTTTTAGAGTTTTTATATAAATATCACATCATCTGCAAATAGTGGCAGTTTTACTTCTTTTCCAATTTGGATACCTTTTATTTCTTTTTCTTGCCTAATTGTTCTGGCCAGGACTTCCAAAATGATGTTTAATAAAATTGGCACAAGTTATCATCCCTGTTTCTTTTCTTAGAGGAAAGGCTTTCAGCTTTTCACTATTCAGTTGCTATTAGCTGTGGGCTTGTTATATATGGCCTTTTTATGTTGAGGTATGTTCCTTCTATAAAAATGTTGTTGAGAGTTTTTGTCATAAATGGATGTTGAATTTTATCAAATGATTTTTATGCACCTATTGATATAATCATATGATTTTTATCCTTTATTTTCTTAATGTGTATCACATTGACTGATTTACAGATATTGAACCATTCTTGCATCCCTGGAATAAATTCATCAAATGTATTGTTAAATTCAGTTTGTTAATATTTGCTTTATATATTTAGATGCTCCTATGTTGGGTGCAAATACATTTTCAATTGTTATATCTTCTTGTTGGATTGACTTCTTTATCATTATGTAACACCCATCTTTGTCTCTTAGTATAGTCTTTGTTTTAAAGTCTATTTTGTCTAAGTATAGTTACTCCTGCTTTCTCCTGGTTCCCATTTTCATAGAGTATCTTTTATTCCATCTTTTCACTTTTAGTCTGTATATATATCTAAAGTCTGAAGTGAGTCTATTTTAGGCAGATAGATGTGTTTTTGTTTTTTTTTTTTTAATCCATTCAGCCACTCTGTGTCTTTTGGGGAATTTAGTTACATTTAAAGTAATTATTAATAGGTATGTACTTGTCATTTTGTCAGTTGTTTTGTTATTGTTTATGTTGTTCCTGTCCTCTTTTTTTCCTTTCCTTTTTGTGGTTTGATGACTTTCTTTAGTGATATACTTAGATTCCTTTCTCTGATCTTGTGTGTATTTAACATAGGTTTTTGCTTTGGGGTTACTATGAGGCTTATAAATAGAAACTTACATCTCTATCAGTCTATTTTAAACTGATAACAACTTAAGTTTGATCCCAGTCTAAGGTTCAACATTTTTACTCTACCCTCCATATTTTATGTTTTTGATGTCACATTTCACATCTTATTGTGTGTATCCCTTTACTAATTATTTTAATCAGTTATGTTTACTCCTTTTGCCTTTAACCTTCATATTAGCATTATAAGAAATATTCCATTCCTTTTACTATATATTTAACTTTCCAATGAGATTTACTCTTTCATATATTTTCTCCTTACTAATTAGAATCCTCTATTTTCAGTTTAAAGAAGTTCCTTCAACATTTTTTTGTAAGGCTGGTTTAGCTGTGATGAACTCCTTTAGCTTTTGCTTATCTGGAGAAAACTTTATGTCTCCTTTAATTCAGAATGATAACTTTGCCAGTAGAGTGTTCTTGGCTGGAGTCCCCCCCACCCCCATTGAATATATCATGCCACTCCCTTTTGACCTGCAAAGTTTTTGTTGAAAAATCTGCTGATAGTTTTATGGGGATTCCCTTGTACATTACAACTTGTTTTTCTCTTGCTGATTTTAATATTCTCTTATTGTCTTTAAGTTTTGACATTTTAATTATTAACATGTCTTGATGTGTCTCTTTGAGTTACTCTTTTTTGGGGCTCTCTGGGATTCCTGGTCTGGATGTCTGTTTCCTGTCCCAGATTAGGGAAGGCTTTAGACATTATGTATTCAAATAAGATATTTGCCTCTTCCCTCTTCTCCTACTGGGAGCCCTATAATGCAAATGTTAATTTGTTTGATGTCCCCTAAGTCTCTTATGCTATCTTCACTTTTTGTCATTTCTTTTTCTTCTATTTGGCACTCATATTTTCCATCTCTCTGTTGAAATTCTCACTGTGTTCATCCATTCTTCTCCCCAGTTTGGTGAGCATTTTTATGACCATGGCTTTGAACTCTTTATCACATGAATTACTTATCTCCATTTCATGAAGGTTTTTTCCTGAGACTTTATCTTGTTCTTCGAATTGGAACATATTCCTCTGTTTCTTCATTTTGCTTGATTCTCTGTGTTAGTTTCTATACAGCAGATAATACAATCACCTCTCCCAATCTTAAAGGATTGGCCTTGTGTAGAAGATGAAACTTGTCATTCAACCCTGCTTCAGCTCCTTATTGTCTTTCAAACCTTTGTGCTTGTCCACTCAGGCTATTATATTTTTAATAGTTTTCAATAGTTGAGGAAGTGCCAAGCCTGTCAGTATCCCTAAAAGACACCTCAGCACATAGAATCAGGTTTGGAAACCAGATTCTCAGGCAGTAGCTTTTAAAAGTATGTCAGTATTTATAGTCAGGTGGGGCTACAACCATAACCTCACTGTCCAGAGGATCTTGCCATGTCCCCTGGGCAGCAGTCACAAAAATCAGGACTCCAGATGAGTATATAAGCTTTTTTCTGGGATATAAGAGAAAGCTGGAGTGAGACAGAGGGAGAGTGCCAAGATGGTGCCCACAGCATACACTCCTTGAGAGCGGCTCCATAGCCTACTAGATGTGTGTCAAACCTGAAAGTCTTTCCCTCAGGCCAAAGCTCCAGGACAAGCAAAGAGGCCTCCTTCACAGAAAGACTAGGGGTGTGCCTTAGTCTGTGCAGTGCCTTGTGGAGGGTGGTGCAGCTGCAGTCTGGTGGAACCTAAGAATGCAAGTGCCCTGGCCACCTGAGTCAGATGATCAAGAGTCATCCCCTGGGTGGCAGCTGCCCAAACCAGGGTACCAGATATAAAAGCCAGGTTACCAGCCATGTGTAAATCTCCCATCCAGGAGATACTTAAGCTCTGGATCACAGCAGAGGGAGAGCACAAAGATAGGTATCTGGAAAGGACTTCAGTCAGCCCCTAGAATCCTGCCTCTCAGGCCACAGCCATAATGATTAGTTTACAGGCTTCCTTCACAGAAAGACTGAGCTCCTGTGTCTGTTGCCTCTTGTTGTGCCCTGGGGGTGGTAGCTGTTTAAGAATGTTTTCTCTGTTAGTAATAGTTCTGTAGGACTCATGAGAGTAAGCCCCAGTAGCTTCCAGCGCCAGGCAATATAGCGGTGTCCCCTGACAGAAGTCACTAAAATTGGGGTGCCAGACAGGCATAGGAGATTCTTTCTGAGTGACACTAATTATTACAGTCCCCTGGGACCAGGAGCCAAAATTCCCCTGGCCTCCAGAGACAGGCAGTCAAGAGGCATTCCCTGGGTGGGAGCCACAGGGATCAGAGCACCAGACACGTGAGACAGCTCCCTCTCAGGAGATACTGGTGCTCTGGAGTGCAGGAAAGGAAAAGCATAAATATGGAACCTGCTAGCCTCCATGCCTAGATAGTGTTCCAACAGGATCCTAGATGCATATTTTAAATTAAATGCCTTTCCTTGAGCCGATGCTTTAATATAAGCAGGTAATCCTCCTTTACTTTCAGTCTGGGCACCATCAGCTGCCTCTCAGTTAGGTTCTGGGGTGGGTAAGTCTGAGCATCACAAGGGCCCTTTAAGAGCTGTTTCCCAGATGGCCACGATCTTGGGGGTCTCATGATGTGAGCCCTGTTGGTTTTCAAAGTTCTGGTGGCTTGTCTCTCACATGTAAGCCCCATGTAGGGTTTGAACACTTTGCTCCTTGGAGATAAGCTCTGGGTTTTGAGTTTTCTCCCAGTTGTGGGTCACTGTGCTGTGGATAGGATTTATGGTGAGATTGTGTCCCAGCCTCTCCTACCCATTTTGATATGGTTTTCTTCTTGTTTGCTCAGTAGTCCTCACTCAGCCAGGCTTTAGGTTATTTTAAGAGGAAATTGTGTTATATGTAACTGTCACGAGAGGATGTGAGTTCAGGACCTCCCTACGTCACTGTCTTGAACCAGAACCTTAGTCAAATTACCAGAATTAGTCAGCTCTTGGTTTAAACAACAATAACAACAGCAACAACAATAAAAACCTCTCTGTTGTATACTTTACATTAAGTATAGAGAGTGGTAATTTAATTCTGTAAAAATAATCTATAAAACCTAACAACAACAACAAGGTGATATCCATGGGAAAAAACGATTTTACCCCAAATAGCTCTGATGCAAGTCATAAAGAATCTGGTTCTGGGGTGCCAAGAAAAAAACAAAGGTAAGATCATGAAAGCTTGTGTTCATTTGCTCTGATAGGATCATTTTTTACACAGTGTGAACTTATTTAATTTATCAACATGGTGGATACACAAAATATAATCCCTGCATTTGCGAATGATTGGCTACTGATAGAGCTCTACAAAACAAAAACAACAAACAAACCCCTCACTCTTGACTACTTTTATTAGCAAATTTTTTACTTGCTAACGGATGCTAGATTAGAGAATTAAACCAGCCAAACACATAGTGTTTACATTTCACTGTTATTACCAGCACAGATTTTAAATGGCCCATATATCTATCTGTAACACTAAGGAAATATGTCTATGTTGCTGAGAAGCAGGCTGTTTGCATGAAAATCCCAGTGGCTCAAAGGAACATAGCTTTGGAAGCTCAGAGATAGATCTGTTAAAAAAAAAAAAAAAAAAAAAAAAAATTGGTCTAGGAGAAGGGAGGGCTGTATTCCAGTCTTCACTCTTATGGTAACTGACCACATGATCTTGGGCTTCTTCATTCCTATTTAAAAACTAAGTAGATTATTTTTAAGGTCACCTTCAACTCATAAAATTTATATCTCTGCAAACATAAGTGTTCACTGTCAGTATTAGGTGAACTAATATGGCTGCTTCTCCACATGAGATATCTTTCCTCAAAAAAAAACCCCCATATATATGTGTGTATACATACACACACACACACACACACATATATTCTTTACATTTTGATGATTTTTCTTATGACTGAATATGGCAAGTAAGTTTATGCACTAGAAGTTTTATGCATTTGATAACAAAATATATTATTTGGAGACTTTTTGTAGACTAGTAATAAGTAAACAGTGATGAAAAAAGGATCATTGCTGTTAAGGAAAATAGGCCTATGTGGTTGAGTCTCACACTACTGTAACTGACTGCAGCTTATGTAACATTAGATTTTCTTTTTATGCTTAGAAGGAAAAAACTCCATGGCCGCCTTTGGATTTGCATCATGTTTTACTAATTAGCATATCAATAAATTACAACCTCATTTTCCTGAATGCATTTTCTTTTTGGAGACCTACTTATTTACTTCATATTAAAGATTCTTCAAATTTAACCACAGAACTTGAATTTACAACAAAAGCTGCCCTACTCCAATTTTGGAAAGTGTCCAAAAACCTTTGGAGGCATTCAGTCCATTTAACACTTGAAAAGTAAACCTGATTGAAGTCACTGTGTGGCCAAGCTCTAAGTGAATAACATTCTCTCTGTGGCCATGCATAATTCTCTCTAGTTTTAATGCCAGTTGTGATTTTGCCTCAATAGAACACCCCAGAGCGTAAATACATGGTGGCTTGAATCATGCTTACTCTTAAAAAATATATATATATGAAAATATATGAAATAATTATCAATATATTCAAATGAAAAATAATGGGATCGTCACAGATCAACAAAGAGGGAAAAAGAAAACAAAACTCTTGGTAGATAAAGAATTTTCATTAGGAACCAACAGACTTGTTGGCTCAAGACCACTAATAAAAAGGGTAATTTTTTATTTTGCTAGCATTACACAATGTTTTGAGGATAGAGGTCATGGAACAGGACACAGAATTCAATCAGCGCTCCTTAGTCATAGAGCACACAGGAACTTAAGGGCGTTTGTCCAGTAATGAGGAGATTCTTCGCTAAAGAAAGCACATTTGTAGAACTCAGTTTTCTCGGCAGAAGCCTCTTTTGTGTTTTTCCCCCAACTTTATTGAGAATAATTGACAAATGTAATTTTATATATTTGAAGTGTACAATGGGATGATTTGACATACGTATACATTGTGGAGTGATTACCAAATCCAAGATAATTAATATGTCCATCAGCTCAGACAGTTAAATCTCTCTCTCTTTTTGTGGTAAAAATACTTAAGGTTTGTTCTCAGTAGCTCTCAAGTATACATACCATTTTTTTTTTTTTTTTTTTTTGCGGTACGCAGGCCTCTCACTGTTGTGGCCTCGCCGTTGCGGAGCACAGGCTCTGGACACGCAGGCTCAGCGGCCATGGCTCACGGGCCCAGCCGCTCCGCAGCATGTGGGATCTTCCCGGACCAGGGCACGAAGCCGTGTCCCCTGCATCGGCAGGTGGGCTCTCAACCACTGCGCCACCAGGGAAGCCCCTACAATACCATATTATTAACTATGGTCACCATGCTGTATACTAGATCCTCACAACTTATTCTTCTTATAACTGAAGGATTGTGCCATTTAACCGGCATCTCCCCATTTCTCCCTCTCCCTACCCCCTGGCAATCATTCTATTCTGTTTCTGTTACTTGGCTTTTTTGTTGTTGTTCACGTATGTGATACCATACAGTATTTGTCTTTCCCTGTTTGGCTTATTTTACTTACCATAATGCCCTCCAGTTTCATCCATATTGTCACAAATGACAGGATTTTCCTTTTCTTTTTATTGGTACCTTTATCTCGATGGACCCACTGTGCTCCCCAGCACCTGTGCTGGGCTTAGCTCTAGGCTTTGTTTTTTTGTTTTTGTTTTTTAAATTTTTATTGGAGTATAGTTGACTTACAATGTGTTAGTTTCAGGTGTACAGAAAAGTGAGTCAGTTATACATGTACATATATCCATTCTTTTTCAGATTCTTTTCCCATATAGGTTATTAAAGAATATTGAGTGGAATTCCCTGTGCTGTACACTAGGTCCTTATTAGCTATCTATTTTATATATGGTAGTGGGTATGTGTTAATCCCAGTCTCCTAATTTACCCTACCCTCACCCCAATGTTCCCCTTTGGTAACCATAAGTTTGATTTCAAAGTCTGTGAATCTGTTTCTGTTTTGTAAATAAGTTCATTTGTATCATTTTTTATTAGATTCCAAATGTAAATGATATCATATGATTTTTATTCTTCTGATCTTCACTACAATCTCAGGCCTGATGAGTCATGGGGTGAGGTGATATTTTCTTTTTCTATTTGAATTTTATTTATTTTTATACAGCAGGTTCTTATTAGTTATCTATTTTATACATATTAGTGTATGTATGTCAATCGCAATCTCCCAATTCATACCACCACCACCACCACCCCCCACCATTTTCCCCCCTTGGTGTCCATATGTTTGTTCTCTACATCTGTGTCTTTATTTCTGCCTTGCAAACTGGTTCATCTGTACCATTTTTCTAGATTCTACATATATGTGTTAATATACAATATTTGTTTTTCTCTTTCTGACTTACTTCACTCTGTATGACAGTCTCTAGGTCCATCCACGTCCCTACAAATGACCCAATTTCATTCCTTTTTATGGCTAAGTAATATTCCATTGTATATATGTACCACGTCTTCTTTATCCATGCCATTCGTCTGTCGATGGGCATTTAGGTTGCTTCCATGACCTGGCTATTGTAAATAGTGCTGCAATGAACATTGTGTGCATGTGTCTTTTTGAATTATGGTTTTCCCTGGGTATATGCCCAGTAGTGGGATTGCTGGGTCATATGGTAATTCTACTTTTAGTTTTTTAAGGACCCTCCATACTGTTCTCCATAGTGGCTGTATCAATTTACATTTGCACCAACAGGGCAAGAGGGTTCCCTTTCCTCCACACCCTCTCCAGCATTGTTGTTTGTAGATTTCCTGATGATGGCCATTCTGATTGGTGTGAAATGATGCTATGTTGAGGTAGGTTCCCTCTATGCCCACTTTCTGGAGAGTTTTTATCATAAATGCGTGTTGAATTTTGTCAAAAGCTTTTTCTTCATCTATTGAGATCATATGGGTTTTCTTCTTCAATTTGTTAATATGGTGTATCACATTGATTAATTTGCACATATTGAGGAATCCTTGCCTCCCAAGGATAAATCCCACTTGATCATATTGTATGATTCTTTTAATGTGTTGTTGGATTCTGTTTGCTAGTATTTTGTTGAGGATTTTTGCATGTATATGCATCAGTGATATTGGTCTGTAATTTTCTTTTTTTGCAGTATCTTGTCTGGTTTTGGTATCAGGGTGATGGTGTCCTTGTAGAAGGAGCTTGGGTGTGTTCCTTCCTCTGCAAGTTTTTGGAAGAGTTTGAGAAAGATGGGTGTCAACTCTTCTCTAAATGTTTGATAGAATTCACCTGTGAAGCCATCTGGTCCTTGACTTTGTTAGAAGATATTTAATCACAGTTTCAATTTCATTACTTGTGACTGGTCTGTTCATATTTTCTATTTCTTTATGGTTCAGTCTTAGAAGTTTATACCTTTTTAAGAATTTGTTCATTTCTGCCAGGTTGTCCATTTTATTGGCATGGAGTTGCTTGTAGTAGTCTCTTAGGATGCTTTGTATAGCTGTGGTGTCCGTTGTAACTTCTCCTTTTTCATTTCTAATTTTATTGATTTGAGTTCTCTCCCTCTTTTTCTTGAGTCTGGCTAAAGGTTTATCAATTTTGTTTATCTTCTTAAAGAACCAGCTTTTACTTTTATTGATCTTTGCTATTGTTCTCTTTGTTTCTCTTTCATTTATTTCTGCTCTGATCTTTATGATTTCTTACCTCCTACTACCTTTGTGTTTTGTTTGTTCTTCTTTCTCTAATTGCTTTAGGTGTAAGGTTAGGTTGTTTATTTGAGATGTTTCTTGTTTCTTAAGGTAGAATTGTATTGCTGTAAACTTTCCTCTTAGAACTGCTTTTGCTGCATCCCATAGGTTTTGAATCATCGTGTTTTCATTGTCATTTGTCTCTTGGTATCTTTTTTATTTCCTCTTTGATTTCTTCAGTGATCTCTTGCTTATTTAGTAATGTATTGTTTAGCCTCCATATGTTTATGTTTTTTACATTTTTTTCCCTGTAATTTATTTCTAATCTCATAGTATTGTGGTCAGAAGAGATGCTTGATATTATTTCAGTTTTCTTAAATTTACTGAGGCTTTATTTGTGACCCAAGATGTGATCTATCCTGGAGAAAGGTCTATGTGCATTTGAGAAGAAAGTGTAATCTGCTGTTTTCAGATAAGATGTCCTATGAATATCAGTTAAATCTATCTGGTCTATTGCGTCTTTTAAAACTTGTGTTTCCTTATTAATTTTCTGCCTGGATGATCTGTCCATTGTTGTAAGTGAGGTGTTAAAGTCCCCCACTATTATTGTGTTTCTGTTGATTTCCTCTTTTTTTAGATGTTAGCATTTGCCTTACGTACTGTGGTGCTCCTACGTTGGGTGCACATATATTTATAATTATTGTATCTTCTTCTTGGACTGATCCCTTAATTGTTATGTAGTGTCCTTCCTTGTCTCTTGTAACATCCTTTATTTTAAAATCTGTTTTATCTGATATGAGTATTGCTACCCCAGCTTTCTTTTGATTTCCACGTGCATGAAATATCTTTTTCCATCCCCGCACTTTCAGTCTGTATGTGTCCCTAGGTCGCAAGTGGGTCTCTTGTAGACAGCCTATATATGGCTCTTGTTTTTGTACACATTCAATGAGCTTGTGTCTTGTGGTTGGAGCATTTAACCCATTCACATTTAAGGTAATTATCAATATCTTTGTTCCTATTACTATTTTCTTAATTGTTTTGGGTTTGTTATTGTAGTCCTTTTCTTCTCTTGTATTTCCTGCCTAAAGAAGTTCCTTTAGCATTTGTTGTAGAGCTGGTTTGGTGGTGCTGAATTCTCTTAGCTTTTGCTTGTGTGTAAAGCTTTTTATTTCTCTGTCAAATCTGAATGAGATCCTTGCTGGGTAGAGTAGTCTTTGTTGTAGGTTTTTCTCTTTCATCACTTTATGTATATGCTGCCACTCCCTCTGACTTGTAGAGTTTCTGTTGAGAAATCAGCTGTTAACCTTATGGGAGTTCCCTTGTATGTTACTTGTCATTTTTCCCTTGTTGCTTTTAATAATTTTTCTTTGTCTTTAATTTTTGTCAATTTGATTACTATGTGTCTTGGTGTGTTTCTTCTTGGGTTTATCCTGCCTGGGACTTTCTGTGCTTCCTGCACTTGGGTGGCTATCTCCTTTCTCATGTTAGGGAAGTTTTAGACTATAATCTCTTCAAATATTTTCTCAAGTCATTTCTCTCTCTCTTCTCCTTCTGGGACCCCTATTATGTGAATGTCGCTGTGGTTAATGTTGTCCCAGAGGTCTCTTAGGCTGTTTTCATTTCTTTTCATTCTTTTTTCTTTATTCTGTTCTGCAGCAGTGAATTCCACCATTCTGTCTTCCAGGTCACTTATTTGTTCTTCTGCCTCAGTTATTTTGCTATTGATTCCTTCTAATGTATTTTTCATTTCAGTTATTGTATTGCTCATCTGTGTTTGTTCTTTAATTCTTTTAGGTCTTTGTTAAACATTTCTTGCATCTTCTCGATGTTTGCCTCCCAGAGGTCCTGGATCGTCTTCACTAGCATTATTCTGAATTCTTTTTCTGGAAGGTTGCCTGTCTACACTTCATTTAGTAGTTTTTCTGGGGTTTTTATCTTGTTCCTTCATCTGGTACATAGTCCTCTGTGTTTTCATTTTGTCTATCTTTCTGTGAATGCGGTTTTTGTTCCATAGGCTGCAGGATTGTAGTTCTTCTGCTGTCTCAAGATTTTCCTTTTTTTGTGGCTGAATAATATTCCATTGTGTAGGTATACCACATTTTCTCTATCCATTCATCTCTCAGAGTATGTTTAGATTGTCAGTATCTTGGCTGTTGTGAACTTTATTTGTATTTCTATGTAGCTTCACTATAATTTTATTTTAGGAAAAACTAGGCTAAATAGTCTTTGTTTCTTAACTTTTACACTTCTAGAAGCCCACACTAAATGTAGTAATACATGTTCAAACCTAAATGAAACAATTCATCCTGGAACATTGAGATCAGTACTTTTTCAAAGACTTAGATCTTTCCAGATAGTATACCTCCATATATTGGTATATTGATAGTATACCTCTCCATATTGAGAACAGTGGTTCTCAATCAGGGACCACTTTTCTCCCAGGAGACACAGTTTGTTCTTGCAATTTGTTGGGATAAGTTCATAGTAGCATCTAGAACCCAGTATGTTGCTAAATATCCTACATTGCATGGAACAGCCCCCATGCCAAAGAATTATCCAGTCCAAAATATAAATAGTGTTGAGGCTGGAAAACCCTGCAGTAGACTATTTCATGAACATAAAGCTTACTTTTCTAATTTGAAACATTTAATAGTTTGAGACTATCTGTTGTTGACTTATTACTATTGGGAATGTTAATGGCTCTTTATTATATATCTATATTTTTAGTATGTAATGTGTGTGTGTGATGAGAACCAGTCATTCATATAGAACTGAATTGGAAGGCTCCCAAATATCAAGAAACATTGCCTTTATAATAAGTAAAGCAATGATGGGTGACTCTTCTCTTCCTTGAGCAAGTGAAGTATTCACACATTTCTAGGGAATTGATGCATCTAGCTTAGCTGAACCTGAAATTCTTTTATTCATCATTTAAAATGTAACAATCTCATTAAAGAGTCCTGACACTTAGAAGCAAGAATAGTATTCTTGCTACATTCTCTGTGTTTTAGGGAAACAAACATAGAATATTCACTCTCCTGGGGCCTTTAGAGATAATCTATTCTAATCCTCATATTTTATAGATGGAGAGAATAATCCTCAAAAAAGGGAAGTATCGATTTTCAGTTGCACAACTAGTTAGTAATGAAACCAGATCTACAGTTATGTTATATATCCCTATCAAAATGAGGTCATGATTTGATGACTTTGTAAAATTGAATCTATGTATATTGAGATGTTATACTGAGATGATTTATAATGGAATTTTACTCAGCTGCAATAGTTTGGAATTGTCCTTCTTGACTGACATGACCTCTTTTGCTATCTAGATAAAATAGAACTTACCACATAATTTTTTCCTTCTCTGGGATGTACTCTCTTTGTGCGAGTATTACATTCATACTGGAAACATCATTTTCAAGTCACAATGTGCCATATATAATATTCTACTCTAAATCATGTTATGCCTTTAAAGTCATACAAGTCTGTGTCCATATGTCAGAGAGATTAAGAGATGAGTCTCTAAAAATTAATTCCTATCCACAAATCCATTAATCTTTTACATTTTTGTGGAAAAAGTCTGCTTTCTGTCCTTGAACAATAGCCTACATATAGATTTTTTTTTTTTAATTTTTTTGCTTTATTGTTAAGCTGATTCTCCTGGGTTTTGTGCCTTCATATGTTAATAGGGACATATGGCCAAATTATTTTTCCTGTTTTAATTTTTACCTCAAATTCAAGATAACTGATGTTGTCTTTAAATGAAGATTATAAGATTAATGGAAACTACATATTTTTCTCTCAAGGCGATTATACAATAATCTATATTTCATATCAGTTTGAAGTGAAAAACTTTATAGAAGTTTGAGTTATTTAAAAAAGTGCTTTTAATTGTGTTGAAAGTATCATACTGGCTTATGACCAGTTGATATGATCTTAAATAATATTGTGTTATCTATGTTTTCACTGACACATTTTAATAAACTGAAGCTTCATATATAGAAAGCTTCAAGGCAATATATATTGACAAAAGGAGCTCTTCTATTTTCATAGCTTCCACTTATATATAACTGGTACATTTCATCATCCAGAAACTAAAACTTATTAGGAAAGATCCAATGTTATGTTAATGTTACAGAGGCCTAATTGAAGGCCCAAACATTTAAGAATGTCCTTCATCAAGGAACAAGCTGTCGTAGCCTCAGCAGAGTGTATTGTTATTTTATGACTGTCTTCTTGTTATAGGTAATTTTAGAAGACATTAATAATTATATAAAATAATATGATAGCATATAAAATTGCTCTGATATGATGTCCTCTTTTCAGATAAGTTGTAAGGTATTTCAAAGTTGGTACCATATTTAGCATTTAATTATATTCAACTGAGAGGTTCTCAGACTGCCAAACCTATCTTAGGGATTAAGGGTGTCAATATATATAGCACTCCTTTCCCTCCTGAATTAGAAACAAATTGAAAAATATAAGAGACAGCAGGTGGATATAAAAATCATTATTGTAAAAAAGTATAGAAAATTAGTCTAGATTTGTATCTAAAAGGGGTTGACTATTATTCCTTCCTTCTCCCACGGCATCCCCTTTTCCTATACTTATAAATGCCTTGCGAACCACCCATCCAGGGAAAAGCTGTGTTTACAAAGCAATTTGAGTTTTCAAGACAGCTGTCTCTCATGGGTTGAAGTGGGGAAAAAATAAAGCAAATGCTTAGAAATTAAACCTTTCAATGCTTTATTTGTACAAAGTCAAGAAATATGAACCAGTTAGTAAATGACAGCATCTTCTTATCCAGCCTGATAATCAGTCAAAAGAGAAATAAAAGGTGAGGAGTATAGCAAGGAGAGATTCTAACACAAGCATCTTCATATGAAAATGTGATATCAGAGAAAGGGAGTGTTCCCACTAGCATAACATATTCTAATAAAATGTGTTTCACTTTGTTGATTGACTATTCCTTGAAAAGATACTTTGATCCCTCTAATAGTGACTCATTAATTTTTTATCCCCTCAAAATTAAGCAAAAATGTCAATGTGTCCTCTGGGATTCTGTAGCTCTGCTGCAAAAAAAAAAAAAAAAAAAAAAAAAAAAAAAAAGAGATGGTTATCTACTTGTAAGGGACATGGAATTATATGGACAAGAGAAATAACCAAAAAATTGGGTTGATTATTAGGTGGAAAATATTTACATGAGAGTACTGATTTTTGTCTCTAATGTTTAACATTTATAAAAATAATCAAGATTAGTCTTGATTAAAGATTCACTTTTGTTTAGATCTTAAATTATTTTTTTATTAACTTGCATGCTATTCAGTTTTGTTAATGAAAATTGCTATTATGGGGTACTTTCAGAATTTTGGAATTTTATGCTCAATAATCTAATGATTCTCACTAAGTTAAATTCAGATAGAATGTAGAAGTGTGCAAATAACATGCTATATATTTTCCCTAAATTAGCAAAGGTAAATACATATTAATAAAGAGGATATAAATGAGAGAATGAATTTAAATACTTGTGTTTTATTTGAATAACTTTGGTAGTCGTATTCATTTTTAAAATGTTTGTGATGATATGTAATTATAATGCTAAACTATCCTAAGGAGAAATATTTCATAGGAAGTAAAATACAGAATATGGAATTCATGGCTTATATTAATATTTTCTCATTCAGCATTTTGATAAAATAGTATATTCAGTTGATAAGGTAAGGTTAGATATGACAAAAACAAGTTTTAGACTAAGGAAATGTGTCTTATTTCAGTAGTTTCTAATTGAGTCTTTATTTATACTACTTTGAACATAAGAAAAACATCGAAGACACTATTTGTTTCTGTATATCATGGCTGTAGTATATGTTACCTAGATTTCAAGGCATTGGCTAACATATTCAATTTGACAAGCCGAAGAGAAAGCATAAAGACAAACTGAACTTCAGCTTGCCATGATTCTAAACTAGACTATCCTGGCATCCTGAAGTAATCTCTAAATTAATCCACATGAGATGAAAAACACTTAGAAAGGACATCTATGAATTGCTGTCCATTCAGAGAGTAACCCCAAGGCCTTCTTTTGGACACCAGGCACATTTTTACCTGTTCAAGTGGAGCTTTTCCCAATATATTATGACAAGAGTCTGGAGGGGGGAGAGAGACTTCTATAGCAAATTACAAAAGATGGTAATAAAGTACAAACATTAAATTTTTTCCTCCAGTTTTTTGTATAGATAGAGATACAGATATAAATACAGATATGGAGGTATAATAAATTGAGTTTATTTTCCCTCACATATTCATATTTGGTAGATAAATATATTCACGTTTGGTAGATAGACTTTTGCTGGTGAAAGCTCAGTATGATCCCTAGGAGAAATAGAGAAAGATGCGTGAAGAGTATCCCTCCCTACTCCCTGCCCTCTCTGTCTCTCCCTCCCTCCCCCACCCCGACTTGGCAAAGATCTCTTTGTCATGCTTCTGCTCAGGACAATGAAGGCTCTGACCAGGATAAACAAGTGTGGGTTGGCAAGGTTATGGCCTTATTAGAAAATTCTCTCTTTAATATCACAAATACCAAAGTTGGAGTTGCCTGAGTCTGTCTTCTCTGATTTCCCCCAATACATTACTCAGGAGCTCTCTGTCAAATTTGGTACTACTGATAATAGGCAGTCTTTTGTATTAAATGCAAGTTCTCCAGGAAACTTTTGAAAGTGAAAAGGAAAAATATAGAGAAAATTGAAGACTAGAGAGAATATGTTTTTGTTCTACAGCAATACATTTACTCTGTAAAATAATTTATTTATAATTTATCTATAATTATGCTTTTTACTTCTATATTAACCTCATCTGATTTATGCTAATTGCTGCCCCAAATGACAATAGAAACAGAAGTTTACAGCCTCACACACAGTATTTGCTTTACTATTACTCCACCTACTGGAATTGCCCTTCACTGACCACAAATTTCTAAGACAGAGACTTGAAGAAAAACAAGAGAAAGGGAATTGGAATTATATGCAAGCACCAACAAAACCATTTTCTTCATATTGATTTATTTAATAGGATGATACTTACAAAAATGAGACTGGTAATTTTATTGGATCATCAGTTGAAACTGTTCAGTAACAGGATACATTGTTTTACTCTTTATTATTTTATGTTTTCTCAGCTACTGAGTCCCAATCACATCATGTAGAAATAGTGTTATTTTGATATTAAAATGCTGTACTATACATTATTCCAATATGTATCACTTTCTTACCAGTCAGGCATGCATGCTTTTGTTATAAAAATAAGGTGTATGTTCTCAATGTTTCAGAAATGTATTCAAGCAAAACAATTCTAGAGGAAATATTTTGTTGAGTGTAGTTTAACATCAAGGTAATTAAAATAAGTTGTTACAAATACAATAGGGAAGACTTTTGAATTTACTATAAATTATATGTTCTAACTTAATAGGTTTTCCAGATCATTTAGATCAGAGCAAGAGAATCCTCTATGTATAAACATATTTGCATTTATTTTTAGATATGTTTTACCTAATTTTCAATCTTGGAGTACCTGGAAAATACAATTTTAGTACATTTAATCAGAATTTAATAATAAATGAGATTACATGATATTTATACGGAACACTTAGTTGAGCAGGTAATTTGTCCATGACCATACATATTTTAGAAGATGTATCTTAAAATAACATACTGATGAAAAATATTCTAGGTTATTAGCAGTTATCAGGCTCACTATACTTTGATTCATTTAAAAATAAAGACAAAGTCAGCTGAATTTATTTTTGAAGTGAATTTAAAAGTGACTTCCTTTTATAATAATGTGGAAACAAATTGATACTAAACTAATGCTGAATAATGTCCCTGTGTGTGTGCATTTATATATGTGAACAAATATGATACATAGAGGCATTGTCAATCCCCACATTTATGTTAACTTTTCTTGAATGTACATTAATAAAAATAACAGGACAGACAACTTTATATTAACATCTAATGTGGTTTGGGGCATCTTTTAGCATACTCCATTAACTAATGACTTTATATAGAGGCTGTTAACTCTGTATTATAAATGATCATATAATAAATACTAGATTAAGTACTTCTATTTTCATATCCACGAAAGGCAAAATGTTTTTAAAATAAGTCATAGACTAGCTTAAAACATCATAAATTTTTTGTGAGATCATTCACAAATACTGTATGGAACATGGCGAAAATAAGAGATGGTATTATGTTGTTTTTGATGAAAAATATCCTTGCCTGAGCACAAATGAAATGATCTTCTTTTCCTCTGCAGCACAATAAAAGCATGTACTAGATACAAGTGAATCAACACAGCTGGTTGATGGCATTATGATTAGGAATGCACTAGTTTGGGTAAAATAAGAACTGGCCTGAATCTTTGCCCAAAGCTTGAACTGAAATGACCCTGAAAGAAGTTAAAATATTTTGCCAAACTTCTTTTTTTTCCCTCTAATTTCACATGTCCTGTTTCTATAATGAAAGATTGGGGGCATCCTATTTCTTGATTAACTTAAGAAAGGAATTCTAAAATAAAAATAATCAAATATACAAGTATAGAACAAGACGTATGCCAAATTTTAATAACCTAAATTTAAACCCCCAAATTGAGTAAAAATAAATTTTATTTTTTAAGTGAATTCCCTCTTGGGTTCTTTTTCTCAAGTAAACATTAAAAGAATACAAACCAATAAATGTTTAATTTTCCACAAGATTTTTGAGGAAGGGTATTGAATATTTTATTGAATGTTGATATATACTTTGTGGTGTTTCATGTTTCAGTGATCATTATTGCACTGTTCTGTTGGGTCATATTCTGAATAAACTTAAATTCATAGCTGTCCACTTATAAATTTATATAGCTGTCCATTCTGCAGTACGTGTTAAAGTATAGGTAAGGCTATTAATGAAAACGAATGTGTTTCAAGGATGCACATTATTGTCAGAAATTGAGTCCTCAAAAGTAGAACTAATATGAGTCACAGATAAGCACTCTAGAGGAATCATAACTCCCAAATGTCCTTGCCTTCTCAGAAAAATGCAGATATCACTATTAATGTTCTAACACTGACACTTGCATTGCATTTTCCTTAATCTGGGTCTCAGTAATAAATCATAAGCCAGGTCATAACAGTTTAGTGTTCTTCCACCTACTGACTCAAACTATCATCACATGATTTAAAGCCAATCAGCAGTTGTTGAAGACACAGATTTTATTTATTTATTTATTTTTATTTATATTGGAATACAGTTGATTTACAATGTTGTTTTAGTTTCAGCTGTACAGCAAATGATTCAGTTATACATATACAATACCAGATTCTTTTCCCATAAAGGTTATTACAGAATATTGAGTAGAGTTCCCTGTGCTATACAGTAGGTCCTTGTTGATTACCTATTTTATTTATAGTAGTGTGTATATGTTAATCCCAAACTCCTAATTTAAAAAATTGAACATAGACAACCTCTAAGGGGCATATTACTCACTGGAACACAGCAAGCTGAAAAAACAGAATACTGTCTTCCTTTGGGGAAAGTGGCCAGCAGTATCCTAGAAGGGAGAATGAAAAGAGAAAATGTTTAATGAATGAAAAATGAGAAGGGAGAAAGTTGGGTCAGAGGAAACAAAGAGACTAAGAAGGAAAAAGCAAAAAAAAAAAAAAAAAAAAAAAAGAAAAAAAAAAAAAAAAAAAAAAAAGAAAAAAGTAGGAGGAACAGAAGAAGAGAAGAAAAGAGGAAAAAGAGTGGAAGGGTGATGATATAAGGAAGAAAAAAGCAGGGTGAAGAGTAATGGGTAAGAAGCAAAAAATAAAGGGGAAGGAAGAGCAAGTGAAGATAAGTGAGGGAGAAATAGGAAGAGGAAATAAGTGGTAGTGGTTTCTCTCTAGCTTCCTTTATTTTTTGTTAATATCTGTTTAAGGCTGATCTGAGGAGACCTCCCTGTTCCTCATAATCTAGGTCCCAGGCATGCAGGGCAAGGCTTCCCTCAGGACTTTCTTTATGTGTGCCCTGCCACATACAGATCACCACGTGGAGATGCTTTCAACAATCTCTTCAAACCAAACTTCTACCATTATTTCATCTTTTGTGAACAATAAAATTCAAACTTAGTTACAAATGAATTAGGATGTTGAAGAAATAACAGGCATTGCCAATAACTACTTAACGAAAATTAACTCAAGTACTATGTTGATTTCAGAAGATAAATTAATTTTTTAAAAGAGCCTTATCCTAAGGAATTAAGATCAAATATTCCTATGGTCTTCAATCTCTTTCAAAAAACATCTTTAATTCATTGACCCTTCTTCAAATTCATCATCTAATTGCTTGAAACTTTCTCTACTGTAAAATTGTTATATAATCACAGATTATATATATATATATAGTTTCCTTCTTTGTCCAGGCTCCTGGCCTGAGTTCCTAAAAGCCTTGTAATTTCCTAAGTAATTCTTAAGTGTAGTTTACTAATTTCCTAAGAGCAATAGGAGTATATTTTGTCATAATATTTGGTTTTCGTCTCCAGTTCCTGAAACAGCTCCAGAGCAATAGAAATGAAATGAGCATCTTATGTTATTCATAACACATGCCAACTCAGATGAAAGGCACCTCAGTTTATGTTAATGCGGTGACTTTTGGAAAGCCCCTAAGTCTGAGGGGCGGAATGCCAGGGGAACTGACTTGTGTTATCAGAGTTGGAACTTTCAGCCCAACCTCCAAGCTCCAGAGAGAGGAGAGTGGCTGGAGGTTGAGTTGATCACTAATGGATAATGATTTAATCAGTCGTGCCTAGGTAATGAAGCCTCTGTAAAAAACCCTAACCACAGGGATTTAGAGAGCTTCTGGGTTGGGGAACACATGGAGGTGTGGGAAGGGTGGCTTTTCCAGGGAGGACATAAATGCACATCACCTCTTGCTATATACCTTATACTGTGTATCTCTGTATTTGCCTGTTCATTTTTATCCTGTAATATATTCTTGGTTATAAATCAGTAATAGTAAAGTGCTTTCCTGAGTTCAGTGAGCCATTCTAGCAAACTACAGAACCTGAGGAGGGGGTTGTGGGAACCTCCAATTTATAACTGCTTGATCAGAAATACAGAGAACAACCTGAAAATTGTGATCAGTGTCTGAAGGTGGGGTGGGGAAGTCTTATGGTACTGAGCCCTTAACCTGTGGAGTCTTCACCAGCTCCAAACTGTCAGAATTGGGGACACCCAGTTAGTGTTCATCCAGAATTGGAGAATTGCTTGGTGTGGAGAAAACCATGCATCTGGTGTCAGAAGTGAAGTGTAGTAGAGTACAGAAAACATGAGTTTTTCCATTTATCTACCTTGACTTCTTGTCCTAAAGATGGTTCTTCTCTTTCCTTTCTCCTGAAGTCTCTGAAATGCTGGTTTTGTGGTAAACAGTATTTACTCAGCCACATCACAGAACATATGCAGCCTCATTTTGCTTCAACTCAAATCCAGCTCTCCCTATAGCATTCTTTATTTTGGTCCTTTTAGAGGAAGGCTACTTATCTTCCAGTGAAATTGATTCAAAAGTGGAGGGGGGAGTCAAAAGTCTTTGGGCTTTCAGCTATTATTTCTTGCCTGCTTATAAAGTGCCCTCCATCTTTGTAACTCATACCCTCTGCATATGCTAATCTCCTTTATACTAGGGTATTCCAACACACCTTTAATGACTGAAAAACTTTGATTTCTGTTCTTGAGAGAGATTAGGGAGTCTGTGGGGTTAACCCATCTAACTCCCTCAGTCCTCATCCTCAGTCATTGTGCTCTGCATGAACAACCTGGTACAGAAACTGAATCATTCATCTTGACATAGGGGCCACATTACCACTGCACTGAAATAATATTTTGAATATTTTCATGTTTCTGCATCAACAGAGCTTTTGGAACAAAGATTGCTGGATGCACGGTTAGAGGAATGTTTGAAAGGAAAACAAATCTTGAAAATTAAAGACAGAATGAAAGGGTTCAGAACATGCCACCCTGAAATATGCCAATTTGGCGTATTGACTTTTTTGAGCTAAAGGTACTTAGAAAACAGCAGATGCCCCAAAAAAGCATCTGACCTCCACTTTTCTTCTTGAAAAGAGAGATGAAATTCCCATGTGAAAGATGCCCTTCCTGAACCTGGAGGAAAATAACTTTTTTTTTTTTTTTTTGCGGTACGCGGGCCTCTCACTGCCGTGGCCTCTCCCGTTGCAGAGCACAGGCTCCGGACGCGCAGTTTCAGTGGCCATGGCTCACGGGCCTAGCCGGACCGGGGCATGAACCCGTGTCCCCTGCATTGACAGGTGGACTCTCAACCACTGCGCCACCAGGGAAGCCCAAAAAGAGAACATTCTTATCACCAGGAAAGGAGGGTTGAGGATGAGAAGAATCTGTACAAACACACTTTGTTAAGATAACCCTTATCTTCCTTTAGCCTCCCCAAATATTTTGCTGTTTCACCATTACTTCTCTTTGTTCAACCTAGTATTAAGTACTTAGACCTAAGCACTGTTTGGGCATTTATTTTCCTGTGAAGGCTTCCATGTATATGTAAAAATAAAATATGTATGCTTTTCTCCTATTAATCGGTCTTATGTCAACTTAATTCTTAAGCTCAGCCAGACACCCTAAGTGGGTAGAGACAAAATTTTGCTTCCCCTACAAGACTTTCAGAGAGATTTAGAGACAACTCCCCTGGACCACTTATTTACATATCAAGTGAGAATACCTAGGAACTTTTACCTCCTTTCCCCAGACAGTGTTCCTTTGCATTCCAAACCAAAGGTCATTCTCTCTTCAGAGAGGAGAAGAGGTAAATGTGCCAGCTGCCCTCGATAATCTCCAGCACTTGTAATTTCAGAGATCCTCTCCTGTGGTATTGACAAGAAGGATGTATCTGACTCTCACTGCATTCTCCCTTGGGGAATTAGGGCATAGAAAATTTGTGCTAAGATTGCCGTGTGAGTAAATAATCAGTCTGTGTTCTGATCCAGGAAACTTGTGTTTTCTGTCAGGATAAATAAATTTAGCTATAAAAACTTAATGCGCATTTCTTCTTTAGCTATGTGGAAACATCCTAGAACTTTATCCCTTCATTCTCTCTGCAATCCAGCAGATCAACTCTGATTTCACATTCTTTTCTTCAAGTTCTATTATTTTTAGCTCTCAATTACTTTCTAATTTTCACATAAAATAGAGATCACCAAGAAGAATCTCTAGTTTCCTGCCTCTTGTCTATCAAAGTCTTTTATTTACATGAATCTCAAAAGTTGAGACTCATCTTATATTACTCCTTCCGCTAACACATCCAATTCATTTTATACCTTATTGATTCTACCTTCTAAATATATCTTGAAACTTTTTTTTTCCTCCTTAACACCTTGGTTACCACTCTTGACTTAGTTTAGACCCACATCACTATTGAATGGCATTAGTGAAACACACACCTTAAAATAAAATTGAGCTGATGCTGAACAGAATGCCTGGAGTGGGAGGGCAAATTGCTCTTTAAAACTGTACTTTTGGGGACTTCCCTGGCCGTCGAATGGTTAAGACTCCATGCTTCCAATGCAGGTGGTGTGGGTTCTATCCTTGGTCAGGGAACTAAGATTCCCCATGCCAGGGGGCGTGGCCAAAAATAAATAAATACAAAAGTAAAATAAAACTGAGCTTTTTTCCAAACAATTACTTTTTAATAGAATAACAAATACTGAAATTGCTCTGAATACATTTTTTATATTTATCTGTTCTAAATATGTACTTAGCACTAGATGGATTTAATCAAAATATCTGTGGGATTTTTTTTTAAGCTCTTGATTATTTTATGGTAAACCAGCAGACTTACTTATGTTTTGTGGTTCAAGAATTTTTGATGCCAATTACTTTATGAAGACAGTTCTTATTTTACCCTGTTGCTGATTAACATACTAGAACTTGCTTACCATTTAGTAATATATTTGATAGTTAGTAAAAAAACAAACTTTAAATATATTGCAGAATAATGCAAAAATCCAAATCTTGGGTAATTCACATTTATCCCACAGAGCATATTCAACTGAATATAGCAATTTAGTTTTAGAATCCAGACAAATAATATAAAAATTACAATATTTTTCTAGATGTTTATCTTCACAAATATAAATAGCATCCATAGGAAGGAGAAGCAATCTATAAGTGAAATAAATTATACAAAGCAAGATCTCAGAAACTTCAGTGATAGATTCACAGCTCTAATGAAGAGTATTTTAAACTTCTTCGGGTTTAGTCTACCTTTCATAGATCAGTAGGGCAAAGATAAGCCAATTGACATTTGAGTTAGTTATACAGGAATGTAAAGTATACACTTTCGGCTGCAAATATAATTATTCATCATTCATTTAATAATTCATTCAACAAATATCTACTGAACATTCACTGTGTACTGAACATTCACTGGATGCTGGCCTAAAGATTGTGAACAAAAAGCTAGTTAAAACAATACCCTGGCCATCAAGATCTCACAGGGAAACAAGCATGACGAAAAACAGTTGTAATGTGTGTTGGTTCCTAAGACAGACATGCACAGGGCTAGAGGAGCTCGGAAGAGGAAAAAAATCTAACTTGGAAAAATCAGAAAAGGTTTCAGACGTATTAGCCTTTGAATTAAGTAGTGAACAATTATTAGGAATTCTTTAAGAACAGAAAGGTATGAAGGACAATCCAAAAAGAAGTAATATGTGCAAAAATATGGAGGTATAAAAAGCAGTGGTATGTTCAAGATAACCTAGAAGTGTCCAGAGTAAATGTGCACATGGTACAAGATGGCAGGTAACCTTGTAAATCACCCAATAGAAATGTAATGCAGGCCACATATATAATGTTAAGTTTTCTAGAAGCCATATTCAAAAAGTAAAAAGAAATGGTAAAATCAGTTTTACTAATATGTTTTATTCACCTGATATTTCAAAGATATTATCATTTCAACATGGAATTAGTATAAAATTATCAATGAAATATTTTGCTTTTAAAAATGTCATTAAAGTTCAGAATGTTATCTATATTTACAGTGCATCTCAATGCAGACAAGTCACATTTCTGTGCCTCAGACGCACGGTGGAGTGATCACTTTATTGGACGGTGTACCTCTAAAACTAGACTGATTGTTGCATGCCAACAATCAATCTAAGTAATGTAGAGATTCATTTTAAAAGAAAAGTCATTCTCAGGAGTCTTACATTGTGGACAAATCACTTCTATTCTGTTTAATTTTATATTTATTGTAATGTTACTACTTAAATACATGCAAGTATGAATCTAGTGATAAATTTCTCAAGCTTATAGCTCTTATACATTTATAAGATCCGCACAGATGTAAATTCATATAAGCCACTTAAATTCTAATCAACATAAATTTCATACGATGAGTAATATAATTTACTTAATGTGTCAAACATGAATAAAAACTTGGCTGCTCTGAGCATGTTCTTTTAAGTTCAACATGTTGTACACTAATTTAAACTACTACAAAACCTTTGCTAGTGTACTGCATAATATTATTTGTTATTTCAAAGCAAGAGTGGATCTTTTTCTTTTTAGATTCCACATATAAATGAGATCATACGGTATTTGTCTTTCTCTGTCTGACTTATTTCACTTAGCATAATAGTGTCCTCCAGATCTATCCATGTTGTCACAAATGGCAAGATTTCATTCTTTTTTATGTCTGAATATAATATTCCATTGTGTGTGTGTGTGTGTGTGTGTGTATATATATATATATATATATATACACACACACACTACATTTTCTTTATCCATTCATCCATCAATGAACACTTAAGTTCTTTTCATAGCTTGCCTATTGTAAATATTGCTGCAATGAACATGGGGATGTATATCTTTTTGAATTAGTGTTTTCATTTTCTTCAGGTAAGTGGATCTTTATCATATTGAGTCACCATTATTCTTTAATTTGTTGACCTGAAAATTAAAATAGTTTAAAGTGGTGTCAATGTGATTTTAAAAACAAACTCAACCAATGAATTCCTTGGTCAGTTCTTGGTTATAGGGTAGGTTATTCAGATAGTTCAGATATATTGAGTGTTTTAGGTGCCATCAAAATGAAAACAGAATATTTTTAAACATGCTACAGAACCTGTGAATTCTCTGAATTTAGTTTACAGATGGTCCTGTTTGAGAAATTTTGCTGCTGCCACATTAGAATATTACTGTGATATCTAAAAGGTTAATAGGGAATCATTTAAAGTCTCTAGGGATTTACAAAGTAAACTTCAGGTTTTAAAAAAAGAAGTTCCTGTGAGTGTAGATAGATGTTGTACTTGTGTGTAAGAAGTATGATTCTAAACTCCGGAGGTTTTGGGTTGAAAAACATAACAATTTAAATATCCTTATTTACTGTGGGAAAGAAAACACAGTTAAAATATTGTTATTCAAACCATTTTTTGATATCTTCTTTGGAATTGCCTTAAAAATGACTTAGAGTTATATAAGCAAATCAATTCCATTATGTTATAATCCCCAAAATTTTATTACTGAGTTATCTTCAAAAATGAAACTGCCCCACCACTGAGCATGTTCAGCAGAGGAGTGAAGTTTGAATAGGTCCTTGGCCTGCCTGGGGTACTACACTGAGAAAAAAATATTCACAGTGTTCACTTGAATATGCATGACCAGAAGCACTTGTTTTTTTTCTATGCTAACACAGTTCGGTAGCCATAGATTGAGTTTTCTTCATTTCTGCTTTTGTATGTAATAACTTAGTAGTAGCTCTTTTTTCAAATATCTGAATCCCACTTAGTATTTAAAAAGTCTGTTATCAGCTCCACCCTCTGTGATATTAGTGAGCTAATTATATTTGATTATATTTATATTATTTTTTCATAAAAAGATGTCTGGAAAACTGTATTAGTAGTTCTTATATTGACTTGCTAAATATTTAAGAGTAAGTTGACATATTCTTTTTGTGCATATATGTGTGAGCATGAATTTAATTAGATATACATCCATTCAGAAATGATATATTAAACTTATTTGGTTTTAGATGTTATTTAGAAACTTACATATGTTATTAAATAACATTACTGAAAAATTCACAATATCCATGATAAAATGCTAAATATTACAAAGATCATTTTCTGAATATCATACTGATTATACATTCAACAAAAACAATTTTCTCAAAGATTTGTTTCTCAAAAGCGATACCCAGTTGAGGAAAAAAAAAAATGATTACAAAGGCTTAGTGTACCAAACAAATCAACGATATATCCATGTGTTCTTTATGGCCTTTTAATTCCTTAGTATATTAATTTGTGTTTTATGAAAAAAGGGTTAGATACTAAAATAAGTTTACAAAATCATGGATTAAACCCAGTTATATAGGTTACTTTAATACTGACTGTCTCCCTGTCTACCACATAATAATTTGCTTTGTGACTTTTTGATAGGAAGCTATACCTGCAGAGGTATGCAAAGGTTTCTGACCAAGCTACAACTTTCTCTACAGGACCATATATCTAGATAACTAACTAAAAATAAGAAAATGTCTAATTTTTTTTTAAGTTATAGCCGTTAGATGCTGATAGGAATATTTACTGCACAGATAGGAGGTTTTCTTCAGTTTTTACACATTTTTGTGTTCCTGCCAATGACAAACACATAAATTAGATTAAAATTGATTATACTGAAATACTTATATTTTGTTTTATAAGACATTGTATAAATTCATGTTGCAACTATCATTAAATAGTGACCTAAATATAATTAAGAAGTCCTCAGAAAAAAGTATCTAGTCTTAATGATAAAATTAGCCTATTTACCATTGACTGAGAATATTTATGCTTTGGACTATAAATGACTGATTTTAATAGGTAAACATAACTCTTTATGATAACTGAGATTATTTTATTGCGTATTTTAGGAAATGGGTTTACATTTTTCTTTAGGTTGATTTTCTAAATATCCTAGTTTTCTGTCCTTTAATGCATTTCAAAAAATTTGTTTTGAATCTGATAGAACTGGACCATTCATCCATTCATTCAAGAAATATTTATTGAAAACCTGTTTCCAATCATGTTCTAGATGGGGGACCATATAATAAATTTTAAACTTTCATAATATTATGAAAGGCATATTATAGTATATAAATATGCAAATAAATAAATCTAATATATTTCTCATGGTGATAAGTGCTTTGGAGAAAGGTAAAGCAGAGGAGGGAACTAGGAAATACTAGGGTGAGGAACAGATTTACAATGTTAAATAGGGTTGTCAAGGAAGTTGTCAATCAGAAGGTAGAATTTTGTAGAATTTTAACAAAGTGCTGGGATGGATAAGAAAGCAAGCATTTATGTGTCTATGTAGTGGAAAAATATTCCAGGCAGAAGAAAAAGCAAGCACAAAGGCACTCAGGAGGGAGTTTGTCTAGTGTGTTCAATAAGTAGCAGGGCATGAACTGAATGAGGGGGGAGGATAGAAGGTGATGAGGTCAGAAAAGTAATAAAAAGAAAAACATCATGTAGGGCCCCCTAGGTCATTTTAAGAACCTTCACTTTTACTATAAGTGAATTGGGAAACAATTGGAGGGTTTGGGACAAAGAAATAATATGATCTGACTTATTTTTAAAGAACACTCTGAACTGTGTTGAGATAAGCAGTAGGGGAGAAAAGAGGAACAGAAATATAAGTTGGAAGCTACTGCAAAAATCCAGGTAAATAATAATGATGGTGTGAGCTAGGGTATTCATGGTGGAGACAGTGTGAAATGGTCAGTTTCTGAACATGCTTAAAAGTAAAGAGAATAGTATTTTCTGACAGACTGGCTGTGGGATGTGACCACAGGGTTTTAGCTTAATCACTTAATTGAAGAGTGGAGGAAGAGAATGTGGAAGGGCAAGTGTGAGAAGACTATGGGACTTCTAAAAAAGATATTGATAACTGGAGCATTTAATACAGAGTTCAGAAGAGAGGTCTGAACTAGGAATGTATATCTGGGTTTGTCAGCATGGAAATGGGTCTTAAGTTAGTGGGATTGAATGAGATAACCAAGGAAATGAGCGAAGACAGAGAAGAAAAGAGGAGCAAGGACTAATCCCTAAGGCTCTTCGAATTAGCAAGACAGGAGAATGGAAAAGGATATCAAGAAAACTAGTGGGAAGAATTAGCCAGTAAGGTAGGATGAAACTAGGAGGATAATATGGAAGCAAAGTCAAGAGTATATCAAGATATGCCAAGTCAGATGAGAAATGAGAATTCATCATTGATAGCTGACTTTGATAAGAGTAATCTTGAGTAATGTGGTAGTGGCAACAGGCTGAATGGAGGGGGTGAGCTCAAGGGAAAATGGAAGGAGGGAAATAGAGAAGCACTCAGGGACCAAAACATTAAAAGGTTTGCTGTAAAAATAGGGCAGGGAAATGAGCTATTGTCAGGAGAGGATATGGATCCAAGAAATTTGTATTTTGATTTTTTTGGAAGATGGGAGGAGTTACTACTGATATGGTAGTAGAAATAATTTAGTAAGAGAAATGCTGAAGCTGTGTTCCTGTGTAGATGAGAAAGAACGAAACACAATGCATATGAGGAAGATTGATTTTAGCACATAAGTCATCCATAGTAATAGAAGGGAAAGAACACGGGTTAGGGAGTTTGGTTACAGTTGGTGGAAATTCCTTCCTGATTGCTCCTTTTTTCTTGTTCAAATAGAAAGCAAGGTTATCAGCCAGGAGGAAGGACTGGGGAGATAAAGGTCTGAAGAAAAAGAGGAAAGAAAATAGCTTTCTGGGAGCATGGGATATTAACTGAATTTAGGGAAATGCATTTTGATTACTTGGCATCACTAAAGAGCATGCTTGATGTTTGTGATTATGAACTTAAACCATGATTGGCTGTTTCTGTCTAGCCATGTGCAGCTATATGGTACAAGTGTGGAATAAGCAGGGAGTTGTATTACCTAGAGGCAAGGTTTTTTTTTTTTTTTAACATCTTTATTGGAGTATAATTGCTTTACAATGCTGTGTTTCTGCTGTATAACAAAGTGAATCAGCTATATGCGTACGTATATCCCCATATCCCCTCCCTCTTGTGTCTCCCTCCCACCCTCCCTATCCCACCCCTCTAGGTGGTCACAAAGCACCAGCTGATCTCCCTGTGCTATGCAGCTGCTTCCCACTAGCTAACTATTTTACATTTGGTAGTGTGTATATGTCAGTGTTACTCTCTCACTTCGTCCCAGCTTACCCTTCCCCCACCCGTGTCCTCAAGTCCATTCTCTACGTCTGCGTCTTTATTTCTGTCTTGACCCTAGGTTCTTCAGAACCATTTTTTTTTCTTTTTTTTAGATTCCATATATATGTGTTAGCATACGGTATTTGTTTTTCTCTTTCTGACTTGCTTCATCTGTATGACAGACTCTAGGTCCATCCACCTCACTACAAATAACTCAATTTCATTTCTTTTTATGGCTGAGTAATATTCCATTGTATATATGTGCCACATCTTCTTTATCCATTCATCTGTCAATGGACACTTAAGTTGCTTCCATGTCCTGGCTATTGTAAATAGAGCTGCAATGAACATTGTGGTACATGACTCCTTTTGAATTATGGTTTTCTCAGGGTATATGCCCAATAGTGGGACTGCTGGGTCATATGGTAGTTCCATTTTCAGTCTTTTAAGGAACCTCCATACTGTTTTCCATAGTGGCTGTATCCATTTACATTCCCACCAACAGTGCAAGAGGGCTCCCCTTTCTCCACACCCTCTGCAGCATTTATTGTTTGTAGATTTTTTGATGATGGCCATTCTGACCCAAGCGAGGTGATACCTCATTGTAGCTTTGATTCGCATCTCTACAGTGATCAGTGATGTCGAGCATCTTTTCATGTGTTTGTTGGCAATCTGTATATCTTCTTTGGAGAAATGCCTGTCTAGGTCTTCTGCCCATTTTTGGATTGGGTTGTTTGTTTTTTTGATATTGAACTGCATGAGCTGCTTGTGTATTTTGGAGATTAATCCTTTGTTACTTCGTTTGCAAATATTTTTTTCCCATTCTGCGGGTTGTCTTTTTGTCTTTTAATGGTTTCCTTTGCTGTGAAAAAGCTTTTAAGTTTCATTAGGTCCCATTTGTTTATTTTTGTTTTTATTTTCATTTCCCTAAGAGGTGGGTCAAAAAGGATCTTGCAATGATGTATGTCATAGAGTGTTCTGCCTATGTTTTGTAGAGGCGAGGTTTTGATAAACAAATATGAGGGAAACAGAGTTCAAGGTTGGTGATCAATTTCTCAGGTATAAAAGTTAATCATTTAGTGATCATTTATTCTAATATTATTTTAAAAGTAATATTGGTGGTTAAAGTGCAACAGTGCAAAGGTCTGTAAGGCAGAATAAACAAATTCACATTAAAACCACTCCAATTCCATGTCCCAGAGGTTGCCACTATAAATAGATTTGTATCTATCCTTCTAGATGTTTTTCTATGAATACATAAACAGATAGATTTTTTAAAACCACATACTGCTTTACACGATTCATATGGTTCTGGTACTTACTTTTTCACTCAACAATATATCATGGGTGTACTCCATGCTGGTCCTTAGAGATCTGTCTCATTCCACAACTACATAATATGCTATTGTATTACTAAATCATAATTTATTTAAATAACCACTTCTTTGATTACGTTGTTTCCAACTTTTGCTATTATGGATAATGCAAAATGAACATCCATATCCACAGAAGTTGATTAGTGCTTGAATTATTCCTTCAATATAGACTATTAGAGGAAGGATTGCTTAGTCGAAGAGTATGCACTATTTTATAGTTTTTACTAAATAGTAGCCACAAAGAACATAGCAATTTATTCCTCTTCCAAGTTCTTATAAACACTAGATATAAACAATGATAATTGATTTAAGTATATTTATTATTATGAAGATGATGAACATCTTATCTATTGAGATGTTAGTTCTTTTTCTCTTAAAGATTTTAAATGTAAAATCTTATATTCCTTAAATAATTTTGACTTAGTGGTGATTTGCTAATATTTTATTTATTTAAAATTATTTTTTATAACTTTTACACTTATATTTTAAGTGAAAGTCACCTGTAATTTTTCTCCTATGTCCTTATCTAGTTTAATATCAAAGTTACAATTATTTGGCATATTTCTCCTTTTAATGCAAATAGTTTGAATAAGACAAATATCTATTTCTAAAAGACTTTAAGATACTTTATTATAAAATAGCTGGACCTATATTTTTCTTTTTACAACCTTGTATTTATTTATTTATTTAACATCTTTATTGGAGCATAATTGCTTTACAATGGTGTGCTAGTTTTCTGCCATACAACAAAGTGAACCAGCTATACATACACACACATCCCCATACCTCCCTCTTCCTATGTTCCCCCCCCACCATCCCCATCCCACCCCTCCAGGCAGTCACAAAGCACTGAGCTGAGCTCCCTGTGCTATGTGGCTGCCTCCCACTTGCTGTCTATTTTACATTTGGTAGTATATATAAGTCCATGCCACTGTCTCACTTCATTCCAGTTTATCCTTGCCCCTACCTGTGTCCTCAAGTCCATTCTCTATGTCTGCGTCTTTATTCCTGTCCTGCCCCTAGATTCTTCAGAGCTGTTTTTTTTTTCTTTCTTTAGATTCCATATATATGTTAGCATACGGTATTTGTTTTCCCCTTTCTGACTTCCCTCTGTATGATACACTCTACGTCTATCCACTTCACTACAAATAACTCAATTTTGTTTCTTTTTATGGCTGAGTAATATTCCCTTGTATATATGTGCCACATCTTCTTTATCCATTCATCTGTCGATGGACACTTAGGTTGATTCCGTGTGCTGGCTATTGTAAATAGAGCTGCAATGAACATTGTGGTACATGATTCTTTTTGAATTATGGTTTTCTCAGTGTATAGGCCCAGTAGTGGGATTGCTGGGTCGTATGGTAGTTCTATTTTTAGTTTTTTAAGGAACCTTCATACTGTTCTCCATAGTGGCTGTATCCATTTACATTCCCACCAACAGTGCAAGAGGGCTCCCTTTTCTCCACACCCTCTCCAGCATTTATTTTTTGTAGATTTTTTTGATGATGGCCATTCTGACTGGTGTGAGGTGATACCTCATTATAGTTTTGATTTGCATTTCTCTAATGATTAGTGATGTTGAGCATTCTGTCATGTGTTTGTTGGCATTCTGTATATCTTCTTGGAGAAATGTCTATTTAGGTCTTCTGTCCATTCGGGGATTGGGTTGTTGTTTTTTTCGATATTGAGCTGCATGTGTTGCTTGTAAATTTTGGAGATTAATCCTTTGTCAGTTGCTTCATTTGCAAATATTTTCTCCCATTTTGAGGGTTGTCTTTTCATCTTGTTTATGGACCTAGATATTTTTGAAATGTATTTTTCAAATGTGGGTTAGGAAGGTAGAAGTATTTTAGCTGATGATTTGATTTTCTTCATGGTGTGTGACTATTGAGATTTTCAATTATTTTATTATGGACCAATTCTATTACTTAAAACATATTTCCTTCTATCTCACAGGTTACTTTTGTCCAGGATTTTAATTCCATCTTCTTTTTGTAATCTAAATATTAGTTGGTATAATTATCCTATTTTATGTACTTCTTGCCTTATTTTTAACTAAATGCTTAATGATTGTTTCTCATGTTCCATTCTATCATTCAGAAAGGCAATCACAAGACTTACAGCATCAGCTGCTTTCCAACTGATGGAATTATTTCAATGTTTTAACGACTCTTGTGGCTGTTCTGATGAATACCAGCTGAATAATAGGTCAGGATCCAGAAACAGTAAACTTTATTCAGTTTCCATTAGAACTTTCAGCTTCAGGTTTGAGTAGTAATTTGCCAGAGTATAGCCATCTAGATTTATATATGCTTTCACTCAACACATTGAAGATGTTATCCTTTGCCATCTTCTTTGAATGCCGTGATTGAGAATTCAAGTTTGAGTCTAAGTGAGGTTCCTTTGCAAATAAGCCATCTTCCTCTCTAGTGGCTTCAATACTATTTTCTGTTTTATTATTATGTAGTTTCACTATGAGGTGACGAGGAACACACGGTGCAAATAAGGGATGTGTGTATCCACGTGGAATCTTCAAATTTACTTCTCTTTCATACTTTCCTTTGAGAACTCAAGTGTATGTTAGATTATCTCATTTTAGCCTCAATGTCTTTTTACTACTCTGTCATACTTTTTCTCTCTCTGTGTTGCATTCTAGCTAATGAGTGCAATGACCCAGTTCTCCAATTCTGTCTTCAACTATTTCTAATTTATAGAAATTATGAGTTTTTAAAAAAGTTTCACTGTCTATATATTTTCATTTTTAATTGTATTTTGGTCTGTCTCACATCTGCCTGATAGTTTTTATCTTCCTAATCATTCAGTTATTCTTTTATGACTGTAATAATATTAAGTATACCCATTTTATTTGTTTCAGATTACTATGATATTACATAGAGTATATTACTCTGAAAGTGACTTTTTTTTGTGTCTCATAGTGGATTTTTTTAAACTAGTGTTTTCTCTTTTATGTGTTTGTGCTGACTTTTTAGAGGACAATTTTGTTGTTGTTTTTGGTTGTTTTGTTTTCCCGTGAGTATCTCTGGCCTAGATTATGGTTCTTCCCTTCAGAGTGCTGTTGTAATTGTTTCTTGTAGTATTACTTCCGAATATATCACCTGCTCTGTTAGTCAGAGCTCTCCAGAGAAAGAGAACCAATAAGATGTGCATATATAGTTTTATTTTAAGGAATTGGCTCATGCGATTGTGGAAACTGGCAAGTCCAAAATATGCAGAGTAGGCCAGCAGGCTGGAGACTCCAGGAAGAGTTGCAGTTCAAGACCTAAGGCAGTCTACTGGCAGATTTCCTTCTTCTTTGAGGGATGTCAGTCTTTTTCTAGAGGTCTTCAACTGAATGGATAAGGCTCGCTCACATCATGGCAGGCAATCTGCCTTATTCAAAGATTTAAATGTTAACCTCACTCAAAAAATACCTTCACAGAGTCATCTGTGAAAGTTGTTGAGATATCTGGGTGCCAAGACATTTGGGTGCCTAGTCAAGGTGACACATTAATTAGTCATCACCACCTGACTAGAACAGAATTTTACACTGATTTCTTAGCTTGAGAATTTCCAGGCAATGCAAATTATTATAAGGTTTTATCCCCTCTCTGTGAGTCGCATTGACAGAATCACAGGTCTTTAAATTTCCAACAAAAAGAAACAGGGTTCCTCGGTATCTCCCTTCCCCTCTGGGTGTATTTTCTTTTTAATCCAACCATTCACTGACTTGGAAGCTCTTCAAGGGTTGGCCGCATTTCTAATTCTTCATCTTTTGAAGACTTATAGCTTATTCCTCTATCCCTGTGAAGTTAAAAGCTAATCCTCTAGTTTACCTAGGCCAACCTTATTTCCCTGGGTAATGACAGTATCTGCTTACATTCTTACCATTCTACTTTTCTGTTTTCTTTTTCTATTTCCTCTTTCCACCTCCCCCATCTCTTCCCTCTCCCTCCTCCTCTTCTTATGAACTAAAGTATAATTCTGTAATAATTTTATCTTCAATTTCCAGATGCTTTTAGTGAGCAAGATTTTTGTCAAATGATTCATAGCCAGAAATCAGAAAAGCATCTTTTAAACATACTTTTCTTTCTCTCACTAGACTTCTATTAATCTTGTGCTCATTTTTATTGTTTTAAAAATTTTATTGATTTTAAGAGGTTTTGGCATATTAAGGACATTAGCCATTGAGCTCTCATATTATTTTCTGTATATTTTATCGAATTTATTCTTGTCCTTTATAATTATTTATATTTTGTTAAAATTTATATAGTCTAAAATTTATCAACTACATTTTTTCTTTGTGGCTTTTGAGTTCTCTGTTATGATTAAAAAGAATTTCCCCGGGCTTCCATGGTGGCACAGTGGTTGAGAGTCTGCCTGCCGATGCAGGGGACGCGGGTTCGTTACCCGGTCCGGGAGGATCCCACATGCTGCGGAGTGGCTGGGCCCGTGAGCCATGGCCACTGAGCCTGCGCATCCAGAGCCTGTGCAATAACTTTTAATTTTAGTATTTTTTAATGGTTTTTATTGTACATTTAAATCCTTAAGGACATAGAATTTATCTTAGCTTAAGGAATAAGTTTTGTGTTCAGGTTTATTTTCTCACAAATAATTAGGCAGTTACCCTAATTTTAATTATTCTGTCTTTTTCCCACTCAACATACTCATTTTATCAATAAAGGAGCTCAGCCAGAGTATGACTTACTTAATATTACAGGTGATTAATAATTAAAATGGGACTTAAATTAAAACCTCCATGTAAAATTTAGTCCTCTACTTTTCTGTGATTTCTATTAGCATAGTAAAAATTATTTTATTATCCACTCTTGAGATACAAATAAATATTTTGTTAAAGGCATTCAATTTTCTTATTTTAAGTGCCACAATACTGGTAACAGAATGTTTCAGTGTGCATTTCTGTGTGTTTGTAAATTCTCTCAATGAAGAATATAAAATTCATAAGACCAACACCTTTATTGAGTAACAACAGAATAATGGCAATCATAAAAAGTGAGTGCAGACTGTAATAAAGCAAATCACAGTAAAAAGATGTGAAACATATGTAGGAAAAATTTAATTGGTATTTGTTTATAACATGAACTTTATGTGGAGAAGTACCTTTTAAAAATTGGAGTTCACTGTAATGGGGATGTAAAAAGTCAACTAATTATATTACCACACATCCTCAAATATGAGTGCACCCTGATTTAAATATAGAGAAATTTGTTGACTTAATTTTGTTTTCTTTTTCTATTGATTGGTTATTTAAAGTTATAACAATACGTCTAAAAAATAAATGCAGAAAACATTTAGATATATAAACATAAATAAGAGAAGTTGTGCTCAATAAGTGAATAGTGAATTAAGGCAAATGAAATTTGTGCATATAGCTGTGTGTGTATGCTGCTGTGTCTATTTTAAATCAATCAATTAGCATGTATTTGAGGTATGTAAAAGAAATTGTAAAACATTGTTTCTATTCTTAAATAATTTAATACTTGTTTAGGAACATAATATATTGATACCTAGAGATTAGTAATACAAATATATATTATGGCTCAATGTGAAGAAAGAAAATGAAACTATAGATGTTGAGAAAAGAGATAGTGCAGTCAAAAAATGA
>NW_020172770.1:1259958-1339474 GCF_003031525.2 Neophocaena asiaeorientalis asiaeorientalis | reverse complement strand
AGTCAAACTTACAAGTATTATGGTCAACACCCTTATGATAGAATATTAAATTTATATTGATTAATCTGATTTTCTTGTTATTTTGACCAAAAACAACTACTGGTAGCCCAGTTATTTCACCTGTTTTAATTATCAGATTATACATATGCTTTGGTAAGTTCACATATAATAAATAAAGTAATAAAGTCAAGTTTAGTGCCCTTGCCATGAACATCAGAACAACAATTATGTTATGGTGGAGTCTGATAGAAACTCATTCAGTATATTTTATTTTAAATGTAGTGCTTTGCAAAAAAGCAGTGTGCTGAAGTGAGGGAGATTAAAGGTCCAGGTTTCAGTTCTAGGACACTAACTTCCTTGCTGGGTGATTTCTGGCACGCTACCTAAGTTCTCGGAGCTTTAGCATCCTGAGTTGTAATATAAGGAAAATGACTGTCCACAATACTTACTTCTTGGGTTTTTATGAGAATCAATTTAAAATTTGTAATATAATTTACAAATCTGTAAGATGTAAACAGAGCATCATTAACCTTAATGTATCCTTTGCCTTACATCTGCATCTGTAAGTACTGAGAAGCAATTAGCCCTTTGAGGATCAGTGCTACTGGGTCCTGGGATCTTCTGTTCTACACTAGATGAAGCCTGGCTATTATTCTGGGGCATGGTGGACAAAAACCCTGTATTCAAGTACAGAAGTTCCAATATTCAAAGCTTCTTCTCAGACCATTTTTCCTTTTGAGATTATAATAGTAAAGGAATGGAGGGAAAGGCAAAAAAATCCTAGAATTGTAAGTAATAATTTTCAAAGGAAACAACAGTACAAAAGAACAAAGGGTTTATGGGCCTCCATTCAAACACATACAAGCACAAATAATAAAATATTAAATTTATCTCCACAGAGAAAGATGAAAAATTAAAATGAGGCAAAATTTAGAGAATAGAAATGGAAAAGCCAGAAGCATCCTTAAGGCAGTTAAACTGTAAAGTTCCTATACTTAACTGCTATTATGATACAAGACTAAGTGCAGTATTGATTCTCTATAAAGAGATACCTCTATATTTTTAAGGGTGGGGTGAACTATATTTTCACACTTTAATCTTAAGAGCATAATTTATAAGATATACACTTAATGGAAGTATATTTTATAAAATTGAAAATAAGGAGAGATACAAATAGTTTATAAAGAGATCTATCCTGCCTAGATTTCCTGTTATGCTACAATACACAAACCAAAAGGGTTTTATAATTTGAAAATCAAATATCAAGACCATTTTAAGCCTTTCAATAAAATGCATGAACATTTAATAACATACCTTATTTACAATGAAATTATTATGATAGAATATTAAAAATAGTATTAAGTATCTATAGCTTAAGTAAATAACTGCTTGAAATTACCACCATCAAATTATATTCTTTTAAAAGAAATTAATGATTATTTTCTATGTGTTTTTACATTGGTATTTCTATTGGGAATCATGTTTCCAATGCCTTTATACCTTGATAATACCTTCCATTTTTCAGGAACACTTTAAATAAGACTTCTGCTGCTTCAAAATAAGACCTGATTCTGCCATTTTGAATTTATGCTTTTTCTTGCCCATATATATTTAGTATGACTGTCTATTATCACTAGTGCTAACTTCCAGAATTATCATGCAATAATATAAAAATATCACATTATTTCCCATACTTGTAAATGTCATATCAGCAATTAAACTGTCCATATATTTTATTGAAACACCTTGTTTCTTTCTACACCACTGCTTCCTAATAACAAGAGGTGTGACCATCTGAGGATTTTCAGAGCAATTTAACACAAAGTGTGGCTATGACTATTAAAGGTTTTCTTTTTAGGCTGATTCATGAAGACATAGTAAGTCTTATGGATAAAAGTTAGGAAGGGATTTTCACTACCTTTTCTTTAATTTTTCTACATTGTTATCATGGATGATCTATATATATAAACACAATTTGTTTTTCTTATCGTTCCTCAGTTGTCTGAAAAATGCAACTGATGTAGATTTCATGATGATTCAATATTAATTAAAATATTACTTTCTCAGTGAGGTTTTCTCTTGCCAGTGATATCTTCCCTACCATTCTAAGAAATGATACAACCATTTTAACACTTGTTAATTCCTTCCCCTGCTTTATATTTCTCCTAACTCTTATCATCAAATAACACATTCTATATTTTGCTTAATAACCATGCCCATTGTGAGTTTCCTCCCACTAGAAAGTAAGCTTCATGAAGGCAAACATATATTTTGTATTTTAAACGTTTATCTATTTTCTAGTATTTGGCAAATTACTTACTTTTTCAATAAACAAATGGAAAAGAGGACACAGCTAGAAAACTAGGAAGAACAGACACTACAGTTAAGAAAATATACTTTTTAATATTTACCTACTGTAAAATTCACTCATTTTTGTGTACAGTTGTATGTCTTGATAAAGGCATAGAATCATTTAACCACCACTATAATAAAGACACCATCAACACAAAACATTTCCTAGTATTGCTTTTTTAAAGTTGGTCACTCCCCCTATTCATTCCTAATGACCATAGAATTGTTCTCCATTCTCATAGTCATGCCTTTTCCAGAACAGCATAAAAATGGAATCATATAGTTTGTAGTCTTTTTAGTCTAGCATATTTCACTTATTGTGCATTTGTGGTTTGTCCATGTTGTTGCATGTATCAGTAGTTTATTCCTTTTTTATTGTTGAGTAGTGTTTCATCATATAGTTGTGCCACAGTTTTTTTGTTTGTTTTTTTTACCAGTTGAAGGAAAACTGGGTTGTATCCACTTTTTTGCAATTACAAATAAAACTGTTATAAACATTCACAAGTAGGTTATCAGTTTTCTTGGGTAGATACCTATGGTCAAGATTACTGGCCATATAGTTTGTATATGTTTAGCTTTATAAGAAATTACTAAGCTCCTTTCTAAAAAGGCTATACTATTTTGCCTTCCCCCTAGCAATGTATGATAGTTTTAGTTGCTCTGCATCTTCACCTATATTTTTACTGTCAGTTTTGGCAATGTTGCTTATTTTTAAAATTTGTTTATTTGCTTATTTGCTTATTTTGATGAAGTACAATTTGGTGAAGATCACTTTGGTTTATATCTAAGAACATTTTGCCTAAAATGTGGCCACAATTATTTTCTCCTATGTTTACTCCTAAAAGTTTAGGTTTTACATTTACATCTACAGTTTATTTTGAGGTAATTTCTGCAAAAAGTATGAGATACAGGTAAAGATTCAATTATTTATCCATGGATATCCAATTTTTCTAGTACCATTTGTTGAAAAGACTATCCTTTCACCTTAAATTACCATTTTACCTTTGTTGAAAATCAATTATTCATATATGGTGGGTCTATTTCTGAACTCACCATTCTGTTCTATTGATATGTGCATTCTTCAACAATGCCATACTTTCTTGATTACTGTAGGTTTATAATAAGTCTTGAAATTGTATAGTGTGAGTTCAACTCTTTTATTTTCTATATAAATTTTAGAAAAATCTTTTTAGTATCTACAAAAATTTCTCCTGGAATTTTCATTTGGATTACATTCATCTATAGGAGGAGTATTGATATAATACTCTTAAGTTTTCCAATTATGAACTTAGTATATCTATTTATTAGGTCTTCTTTGATTTCTTTCATCCATGTTTTAGAGTTTTTATCAGACAGATTCAGGCCATATTGTGTAAGATTTTGTGTATGTGCTCTTGTAAACTTTGATTTCCAAGTGTTCAGTGCTACTATTTAGAAAAAACAATGGATTTTTGTACTATTAATCTTGTATTCTGCTATCTTGCTAAACTAACCTATCAGTTATAGGAGTGTTTTGTGTAGATTCCATGAGAGTTCATAGACAATTATAAATTGTTTGTTAATAGAGACAGTTTTATTTTACTTTTTCCAACCTCTATTTTGTTAATTTTTCCTTATTTCCTTGCTATACTGTCTAGAACTTCCAGCACAATATTGAGTAGGAGGGGAGGGGCTAATTCATTGATTTTTAAAATCTCTTTCTCTCTACTATTCTTTTAGAAAATTTCTCCTGCTCTATGTTCAGTTTCACTGATTCATTTTTCTGTCATCATCTTTATTCTGCTATTGAGGTCATCTAGCATTTTTTAAAATTCAGATATCTTATATTCAATTTCTAAGATTTTGATTTAGATCTTTTCTATTATTTCTGTTTTTCCACTATGAACTTCTACTTTCCATTCAGGAGTGTTTACTTCATAGCTTATGTCTTAAGAGTTCTTATAAGGTCTTTGTGTGATAGTCTCATTGTCATGGCAATCTTGGGTTGACATTTTGTCTTTTTCCTTGATTAGTCAATTTTTCCTTTGTCCCCTCATCCCCCAACTTTGGCATGTTATTATTTTGGATTGTACTATGCACATTTGTAATATTATGTTGGGGGATCATGAGCCCTAGTCAAATCCTTGTTGTTATTTAAAAGACAGTTAAAATGATTAGGTTCAGAAGTCAAGTTCTGTTTCAACCTCTGTGGGCAGTAGCTCCAATGTCAGTGTACATATAAATTATGCTATGTGTTTATGCCTGCCAGTGCATGAGCCACTCAGGAGTTCATCTGGGACTAAAATATTTGGTGGTTTATATCACAGCTCTGTTCTCAAATCCTTTACCCTAACTGGGTGTCGACCTTGGAAGTAGGCTCAGGCTCATGTATTGGACCATCATACACAGGATTAGGGAACCTGCTTCTTCAGCTCTCGCTTCTTCAGTGCTCCCTCCACAATTTCTGGTTCCCAGGGTCCTCGTTTCCCAGCTCCTCTGGGTGGAAAAATAGTTTCCCTCAGAATTTTAGCTCTTGTGCTATCACACAGTTCCACATGACTGGGTCCATCCTTGAGGTGAGGTGTCAAATAATAAGAGAATAAAATAGTGGTGATTCAGAACACAGGGGTTCCTTTGGCTAAAGATAAGTTTTTTCTCTCTTTAGGGTAGGAACCTATGCCATCATCAGCACCATAGCAGTGCATCTCCATGACTAGGGCTGATCTGAGAGCAGAGGTGAGAGAAGAAAAATAGAAAGGAAAAAAAGGATTTTTCTCTCACCCCTGGGATCTCAAAATCCCCTTTTCTTGGTATTCTGAACAGATATAGGGGTTCTTTAAGAGATTCAGTTCTCTGCCTGTTGTGCAGTTCTGCAATTCAGATTACACTCATATCAAAGGTGTCCTGACACCCAATCCAGAGCTTTCTCTGATGTATGTTTTTCTTTGTAATTTATTATTTTGGGGCCATTTTAAAAATCTAAACAGAAAGTCAAGAAAGAACAACTTAAGGGTTATTTATCATATAAATTAACATATTTATTTAGAATTTGAATATGGAATGTGGTCAGGTTCAATTTTCATTTGAAGGGTCTGACTGAGGATTTGCCAGTGCTGTTGCCTTAAATATAAAATCAAATGCTAATCCTACAATTGTGTAGCTATGAACTCCCAGCCATGAAAAACTGTGGCTAAAGGATTTAACTAGTTATTTTCAATCGAATGAATAGATAGCTCATCAGAATAAATATACTTGGGTTTTAATATAAAGGCTCTATTTTTATTATCCTGTGTAATTTTGAAAATTCTAACTTAGCTTTCCTCTTTCTCTTATTATGGGGCTGGCTATATATTTTCCCCTTAAAATCCTTGGCCATTTCCCTGAAGGGGATAGAGTCAGTGGACTGAATAGGATTAGCATCAAAAGCCACCACTGCTTTCCCAGGCAGCGTTTAAAAATACGATCATTGAATAATAAGGGATTTAAGTCTCAACCAGGCAGGGTGCGGAAGGAAATTATTTGGATTTAGACCAATAGAGATTAGAGTATGATTAGAGACTACCATGTCCTTCATATCAGATTAAGGGACTTGAAAGAGAAAATTGCAGGAAAAAAAGTCAGGTCACAAAATTTTGCACCTGCTTCCCTGAATCAATCAAAGAAAGATCTCTCTTTCCCTGTACATTTCTGAGTCTGAGAGCACCAACTGAAGCAAACACAAAGAGGTGAAGGTCCAGAAGTGTTACAGTGTAAGGTTTAATGAAAATTACCTTTGGGAAATAGCCAATGTAGGAATCAAGGAACCAAGACAGGTAACTGAAAATAATAACTTTTATATAGATCTTTTATCTTAAAGAATCCCAAAACAATTTCCACGGAAGAAAATGCATCATATTCAGCAGAAATCCATCCATCCCTAGAGTGAGGCATTTCTATTTAATATAGAATTCTTAGCAGGGACTAAAGAGAGAAAACATTTTTCTTCAGTATAAGGTTAGCTTACATCGTTTATTCAATGCTTAGATAAAAGAAAGAGTCCTTCTTTGATTTGGTAAGATATTTTGGGGGGAGGAAAAAATACCTATATAAAATCACTCTTAAAATATTTCCTAATCAAACTGAGGTAGATTTCTATTTATCATCTCAATCAAGTTTATTAAGAAGGCAATTAGTAATGAGGCAAAATTTGTTACTATGCACCATTTAAGTATTATAATAGCAAGTATGAAGAAAAAATCATTTTCAAATTGCAAAACATTTTACTTACATAAGTGAAAACCTTAATGTTAGAAACATTTTTATACAATCTGTATTGTTTCCTCTATGAAGATAGTAACAGTCTTTTGAAAAAGAATCTGTTCAAAATCTGAACTAGGACATGAAGAATTCTTGTACTTTTTTCAAAATATACATCAAGTTAAACTGACACTTGAACACATTCTTTTTTTGTATCTAAAATTCCACTTATTCTGAAATTTGTAGAAAATTTCATAGCAGTGGCAGGACTATAAACCTTTTACCTATGGTTTAAAATTCTGATGTCACTGTCAGCTTTTTGTTGTTATTTATCTTGATTTTATTGATTTTTTAAAAATTATAGACCTATAGATTTAATTTTAGGTGTTAATTGAAATAGTAAGATTGAAAATATTACACATCAACTTTTGTACAAAGACAAGAAAGAACAATAGACTTTTTCTCTCCATAGAGGTAATGACATTCTCTTTATTGTATTATCAATCATCAGTTTTTACTAAAGAACTGTGAAAGCCTACAATGGAATATTAGCCATAAAAAGGAACAAAATTGGGTCATTTGTAGAGATGTGGATGGACCTAGAGACTGTCATACAGAGTGAAGTAGGTCAGAAAAAGTAAAAACAAATATCGAATATTAATGCATATATGTGGAATCTAGAAAAATGGTACAGATGAACTGGTTTGCAAGGCAGAAATAGAGACACAGATATAGAGAACAAACATATGGACAACAAGGGGGGAAAGTGGTGGGGAGGGATGAATTAGGAGATTGGGATTGACGTATATACACTAATATGTATAAAATAGATAACTAATAAGAAACTGCTGTATTAAAAAATCAAAAAAAACCCTGAAAACATTAATATAATTGATAAGAAGTTACTAAACTACTGAACTAATTGAACTAATTAATATAATTCTGAAATTGAACAGGAGACAGGCAATGTCTTACAGGTCCATTAGTTTAATCATATTTATCATAATGAATGTATAACTTTAAAAACTGGATTGGTTTGTCATTTATCAAGATTAACCATTTTAAATAGTAACTCCAGGTGGAAAATTGGGAACTGTGTGTGTATAATATACATATATTGTTCAGAAATAATATAGTAATTTAGTCAGGTACAGAGATTATGAGACTCTTTGACAACTATGTTTTTTAAAGCAATTTGGTTTTCTCAGGATATACGCCCAGTAGTGGGATTGCTGGGTCATACGGTAGTTCTATTTGTAGTAGTTTAAGGAACCTCCATAGTGTTCTCCATAGTGGCTGAACCAATTCACATTCCCACCAGCAGTGCAAGAGTGTTCCCTTTTCTCCACACCCTCTCCTGCATTTATTGTTTCTAGATTTTTTGATGATGGCCATTCTGACTGGTGTGAGATGATATCTCATTGTAGTTTTGATTTGCATTTCTCTAATGATTAATGATGTTGAGCATTCTTTCATGTGTTTCTTGGCAGTCTGTATATCTTCTTTGGATCTTTATATATCTTCTTCTTCTATTTAGGTCTTCTGCCCATTTTTGGATTGGGTTGTTTGTTTTTTTGATATTGAGCTGCATGAGCTGCTTGTAAATTTTGGAGATTAATCCTTTGTCAGTTGCTTCATTTGCAAATATTTTCTCCCATTCTGAGGGTTGTCTTTTGGTCTTGTTTATGGTTTCCTTTGCTGTGCAAAAGCTTTGAAGTTTCATTAGGTCCCATTTGTTTATTTTTGTTTTTATTTCCATTTCTCTAGGAGGTGGGTCAAAAAGGATCTTGCTGTGATTTATGTCATAGAGTGTTCTGCCTATGTTTTCCTCTAAGAGTTTGATAGTTTCTGGCCTTACATTTAGGGCTTTAATCCATTTTGAACTTACTTTTGTGTATGGTGTTAGGGAGTGATCTAATCTCATTGTATATTTTTAATGTATACAATCTGATAAGTTAGAGAAGTATATATCCATGAAACCATCATCACAGTCTATGCCATAAACATATCCATTACATCCAAAAGTTTCCTCCCACCCTTTTTATTTTTTTCCTCAGTGACTATCTTGAATCATGACATTGTTTACCACCAAGATCAGCATTCTTCTTTCATTGTTTAGAAGTTTCAATATTATATTAATATTCTATTAATAATTCGGTAGATAGTTCTAAATATGAATCAGTACTCCATACTGTTCCTCTTTCATAGAGCACTGTTCCACTTTGAGGAGAAAATTTCATTGTCATCATGATCTGGTAAGTGTCCTGGAATTATAGAGAATTTTTAGCAATGTCAAACCAAACAATGAAAAATCAAACACTACTTTGAAAATGTTTGTTCATCACTAATCAATTTCATGGGATAACAACTTACTATAATAGAAAGAGGAAAATGAATTATTTTAGAACAGTGCCTAAGACACAGTAAGAGCCAAATAAATTGCTGGTAAATATTATTACTATTCATGTTAGGTTTATTTTTTTCAATTTTTAAATTAGGGATAATAATACTTAGCTCATTGAATGTCTCTTGGAACAGGTGAATTTGTGCGTCATAATTCTCACAGTTCTTGAACTATGTTAACTAGTAAATAATAAATAATGATAGAGTTTAATAAACACTGCTATCATTGTTTTCAGTCTGTAGAAGGAGGCATCATTTTGTAGGAGTCATTTTTAGTGAGACTTTCATGGATGCCGTTAGATTTAGGCATGTTGATAAGGAATGGGTGGTTATACTGTGTGATGTGCAGCATGTATGCCTACAAAGCCTGAGAGAGGGTCTTTATGTTTGGTGCACAAGGGGAAGTGGTGAATGTTGATGGGAAATTGTGAAGGATAAAAATATTAAATTAGCTGTAAATCCTGATGACACGAAAAGGCAAAACGATGGGAAGTATTAAAAATCAGTTAAGCAGCTTGGATTTTTCCATATTTTATTTAAATTTTATTTTGTGACAGCTGCATTTCCCTTTGTAAAATTTCACATTGTTATTTAGAAAATACAATTTTCCAATCTTTTGAGGATTGAAATGATTGGGGAGAAGATATCACCACTCTGACTTTAAGGCTTTAAAAAGATGATAACAAAAAATGACATTCAGAAACAAAAGAAATCTTAGGTCTGGACCTGAAAAGAACCTCACATAGTATGCAAAGTATTTAATTTGTGTTTCTTTACTAATAAGTTTTGCCTGCTTGGAACGTTATGCTATTTCTCCTAAATTCTGGGGCTGGTTATTTTGATTAATGTTGAGAGGCTGTGAAAATGACTTCTCTGGATATCTTGACTAGCTAGAAACCCATCTGTCTTACATGGCTTAGTTGTTAGTTCTGCCTGGAAGCAAGGATAGATAACCTGAAACAGAGTAAGAGGCCCAAAGGAGAGGATTAAGTCACTAGATTAGCGGTGACCGTATGCTCTCTAGAAGGTTCATGAACTTGCTTATTTTCATAGGAAAAGATATGTTTTTCTCAGTGGCCTTGAATTTTAGTACGAGAACAAGGCCACCTTTAAAATGCCCATTAAAACCACTGGAGCAAGTAATCTTTCAAGGAGAATATTTTTGTTCCAGATATAAAAATGCTAAATGATTAGGAAAACTCTCTCCTCTCTCACCTTCACCTCTTACTCCCTCTCTTTTCCCTTTCTCTTTTTCCTCTCAGCCCTTCTTTCCTTCCAAAAGATTAAAAATGCTTTGATATATTTTTTTAGATGCTATGTTTTATTAGATTGCTTAGTAGTAAGAGAATATCCTAAAAAGAAAAATAATATCCTTTGAATTCAAGGCATACGCTCTTACATTGATTCTTATTCTACTATTAGTAATGGAAGGTTTCAAACATGAAACAAAACTAATTAAGTTACTTTTCTAAAAGTAATTTCACACTACTGCAAAGAACTGTACTGCACTACATAGTTAGAAAATGGTTTCTAAACTTATTTAAAGTTTACTTCTCTGTATTTGATCTTTCCTTTACTTTAACCAGAATATAGAGCTTTCTTTACTCTTGCTGAGAATGTATTTATTTTTTTATGAGACAATTAACTCCAAAGACATCAATACTTTTTAAACTGGAAAGAGTCTAAGCCAAAGGGTTTTATTTCATGTCTTTTTTTTCTCTCTGAATTAAGTAACACTTATTAATTTACTGATTCTAGTAAAGAGTAATATGAGTATTTTCAATGAGAAAAAAAAGAAATTCATTAATTATAGTTAAATTGTCCTTGATAAGAGAATTATTTAAACATATTTGTGAATTTATGAGAATTATTTAAACATATTTGTGAATTTACTTCACTCTCACTCATGAGAATTCAATACCATCTAATTGTTTTTGTTTTCACATTGCCTTCACATCACCCATTTTTTCTCTGTCTTGCCTTAGACTATTCCTTTTGCCTGGAATGTTCATCTTCTATCTCATCCATCTTGCATTGTCCTACTCCAAATGCCACCTCTCTTATGTGCTGTATGGTGCTGTTTTTGAGATCTCTCCCCATGGCCTCTCTTTGAATATTATTGAGTTTCTTGTTGCCTTGGAGTATAAGTGCATTTAATAAATCATATCTCCTTAAGGGCAGGGACAGTTTCATATTTATAGAACAGGATGTTCAGTGTCATGTACATAGGCATTTAATGAATATTTGTTCCATAGGTGGATTAAATGCTTTATTCCACATCTGAAACATGGAGGTTTTACCTCTTCTTATACAGGTTTCGTTTATTGTAAACAGAGTTTTGAGGAATATATTCTGCTCTTCCTTCTCTTATTTGAAATGAAGTAATAGGCACATTTTATGATATATGCTTGGTTAAATGTAAATTTGCTTTTACCCCAGCTATTCTTGTTAAAACAAAAAGGTCTTAGCATGACTAGTGAAGTCCATAGCCTAAATACATAAGGTTATTAGGCATGAAAAATTCTAATTGAATATATCCCTCTATATTTATATAATAAGAAATTTAAAAAAAATGATATAATGTCAAAACAGCTAGCACTTTTATTGTACTTACTCTGTGCCAGGCACTGTTCTATGCTCTTTGCAGATACAACCCACATTTACCCTCATAAAAGCTGTGTGAAGAAACTGAGTCACAAAGAGCTCATGTCACTTCTCTAAGCCATACAACTTGCAAGTATCAGAGCCGGGGTTTAGAGTTGGTTACTGTAGCTCTAAGATTCATACTCTTTAACCACCGTGCTATATTATATATTACTTTCTAATGGGTAGCAAGGGTGCACAATATGAGTTCTAAATATACATTTTATAGTCAAAAAGAAATTATTGAGCTTCTTTTGTGCACTGTCACTGTAAGAAGTAATCCAGATAAAGTCAATGCATGTCTATTCTTGAAGAAATCAAAGTTTGCTTTCATTAAAGTTTAGTAATAATAAAATACCTGTTCAAGGTTAAGGTGAAGATATCTGAACATATTTTAGCCAAAGTCTACTGATATTTTCTTAATATAACTTTTTATTTCATCCTGGATCTTATTCTTTCTCTTATACTGTTACTGTCTTTTGAAATACTGCTTTATAAAATAGTATCTATCATTGAAATATTTTATTATTAAAAAGGCATTCACATGTCTTTGTGGAATACTAAGTATATATTAAATTTATTATCATTTGCTGAGTTTTTCATATAAAACTTATCAGTACATTTTCAGACCATAAAATGTAGACACTTCGGGGACAGTGAAAGACACTGGACTCTGTCAAACTTAGCCTCTTAATTTTAGAGACAAGGAGATTGCGATCCAAAGAGGCTATGTGACTTGCCCAAGGTCAATCAACAGTAACTGACATGATGATTAAGTGAAGTCATTTGAGGTAATTTTTTAATGGAGTGCTACAAAACAATTAATCTGTGCTGACTCTCCTTTGAAAACCTTATACCTTTCCTGGTTTAAGTTATTTTCTTTGTCATAGGAGTATAAACACTTTATTCTATATGGATACCATATAAGCATACCTTCCTTCTAAACTTATGAATTAATTTTACTCAAAAATTTAATTTTCCTTTATTTTATGGTACAATGAAGTAGGTGAAGATATTGAATATATGCACAGTTAATTCTATTTATGTGAAATATATATCAACAAAACAGACATAGCAGAAAATACTAAGATTACATTTTGCACTTACACTCAAGTTTGGGTGTGTCTGATACATGTAAATTCAAATTGAAACTACCAAAAGCCCACAGTGAAAAACTAAATACTATGCTCTTTATTTAGCATTAATTAATGATAGACACATTCTCAAGTAAAATTTAAAGGTTTTTTTTTTTCGTTTGCATAGTGCGTAAAGCAAGGGTGTTTCCTTGAAAGAATTTCATCCTACATAACTTGAGAAAAAATATTTCAAACTAAAGCATGCCAAATCCTATGGTGAAGGATGGAAAGCAATGTAATGTGATTTACAGCTAGGGATACAGTGTTGGGAAAAAGAGATGGATTAATGAAATATTACTCTCATCAAAATTATACATTTCTGCTATTTGAAGAAAGTAATTTTATTACATGAACCATTAAAAGGAATAATTAAAGTAAAATCTTAAAAATGAAGTGTTTTTAGTCTAAAAGTTACAAAATCTCCCCAATAATGGAACTGTCCAATAATAGATATTTTTTTCTGGAAGATTTTTCTGTATCAGGAGGGAATAGAACTTAGAGAAAAAGTCTCTTCTTTGCATAGATTCTAGGATTCTATATCAAATTGACAACACATACTCTCTCTCTCATCATGTACATGTATAAAAATATCTTCCACATTGTCATGCCCCCATGCTGCTTTGCGTGGCTTAAACCTACATATTAGTGATACCATTTCCTTCCTAAACATCACTTCCTTATTTTTCTTCCTGACTGAGATGATCTTAACATCTACCAGCCTGTGATGTCTATCAATTAAACGACTACTGTTGACCTGGCTGCCATGTCTTTCGGTTATCTCTAGATTTTAAAGCAGAGTGCTTTTTTCTGCCTGTAATCATGACCAAATTTAAATTCATGTTAAATCACCACAATTTTTCCTTTAACATTTGAATTCAATGAATGGTGACCAGATTTGGCTTTCACATTACTTTTTCACATAGACTATATGGATGTGAGTTTACATATGCAAAAAGCACAGGAAACAGTGACTGAGTGCAATTTTTAGTAAACCAAAAGAAGGTGTTAGTGGTTACAGCACCCTGTTGTCTTCCATTCATCTTTATCACTTTACATATTGGCAGCCATCAATCCTCTTCTGCTTCCACATAATCTATGTTACTGCAGATATCTCATGCCACCCGATCTCTTATATGCACAAGGTGCATATAATTGTATTTCATGCTGATTAAAAGGTTTGTTAAGGTCTTTGCCACCAGAGTTTATAATCCATAAGATATCTAAACATTCCTATTATTATGGATCGACATATTCATTCATTCTGAATATTACCTTAGAACATTCTTAAAGGTGTTATTATGAAAAATAGCTTCCTTAATTCTATCTCACCTCTGTTCTTTTCACTTTTCCTCCTCTTATCTTCCATTCTTTCTCAACTAAATCCTCCTCTGGCCTTTGCAAACCTTTCCCCTAAACCAGTCATTATGGTGGAGAATACACTGCTTTATTATTATTCCTCTTTCTCTAACCATATTCATCATTTTCCCATAGTAAACCTATAACTAAGTTCTCCTCTTCCCCTTGGCGATTATCTACCTTTTGATGACTGCTTTCAGCTAAGAGCTACAGCAATCTTTTCCTCCTCTACATCCTCCTTTGGCGCCCCTGTTTGTCTTGATATTTCTTGATGCTTATTTTCCAATATCTGTTTATCTAGGGTAAGAGATGCTATGCCCAGCAATCTCCCCAAATCCTGAAAATTTGGAGAGCTACAGTAATAAGGAGGCATAAACTACAATAAGGTAAAGTAGATTCAGAGTATGAGATAATGCATTGAAGTTCCACTTAGATCTGATCAAATTAAGCTCAGAACCTTCCTGAAGCTATTATTGTGGTCTATGACTTTTCAGGAATGGAATTAGAAAAGGAAAATCAATCATTTAAAGAAAATTTACTGAACTACACTTAATTCAAGGGAAAATGCTCATGCTGGAAATGTAGTGGTAGAATAGAAAATCAATTCTTCACTAAGCACAGTAACTAAGTAAATGTTTTGCCCCTTATTGTTCTGTTTCTCTTCAATGACTATCTATCTTTCTCATTTTTGGTGCAAATTTTCTTTCATCCTTCTCATTGTAGCACTGTAGTTTCTCCCTTCTGCTGCTCACATCATCAGATGTAATTCCATTTGCAGTTGTGTAATATCTGTCTTCTTAAGTGTAATTATACACAAAATACACATTTTACACATAGATGTATATGGATTATACATATTATAAAATATTAGCTATATGCTCTAAAAGTATGGATAACTAGATTCAACTGATAGATGAACATCAAATTCCATTAATTCCATTTGACTTCCGGGTTTCTCTCCCTGAAACACTGATGTTTACAACAAAGGAAAAGAAAATCACTGATTGGAAGACAATCCAAATATATAAATAAGAAATAAAATTGAGTAAAACATCTTTGGAGAGAAAGAAGACAAAACAGTTGTTTTCAATAACTTTACTTCAAACAAGTTTAGTTCCTTTATAAACTGTGGAAGGCAGAAAACCAAAGACCCATGGCTGATGGTAGAGGAAGTCCTCTATATTATTCATACTACATTATATTATGACTCAAGTATTTGACTTTTAGGGAAATCCTGAGTGACATCTTTAAATGATGCAAATCTGTCTCAGCTAGTCTGATACCAATCTTTTCTGATAAATCAATATTTTGTAATTTGTCTAGATCTTCAAGGTCATTTCTGAAATTCACTTTGCTCATTAAGAAATGGTTTTGGCTGCAAGGGATTATTTCATTACAGTCTGTAGTCCTTACATATAGAAAAATATAATTACCTCAGACCAGCTTACCCAAAGGTGAATTTGAATAATGTTAGCATTATTAGCAAAATATAGCAAAAATATCAAAATTCAGGTTTCAGCTGGGAGTTTCTAGGGTCAACCTGAAAACATTTATATATATATATATATATATATATGTATATTAGACAATGAAATTCTCTATGCCTATAGGAGAAATAAAAAATTGTATTTACTCCCTACTCGTGCTTTTCATGATGGAAGGACCTGATTTATATATATTATCTGACATTTCCCGCAATATTAGTTTAAAATAACTGTAACAATCAAAGCTCATAGGTCGTAAAGATGAGACCAATGATACAATTTGTAGGGCTTCCATGATATCACTTAGAGATGGAAATCATGAGTTTTGACTTCACTTCTGAAGTATGTTGATTAACTCTAGCTGTGGAAAAAAATCTATTAATGACTCTATTCTTTGATATAAATATGTAATGGAAGTACATTATGAAAATAATATTTTTATTGTGAATTAATTAAAACTGAAGCAATATTATTAGCTGTACTACGTACAGTAGGCATCAAAATAAAATAATTAGGCTATTTAAAAATATAGATGGTGTTGGGCTTCCCTGGTGGTGCAGTGGTTGAGAGTCTGCCTGCCGATGCAGGGGACACGGGTTTGTGCTCTGGTCTGGGAAGATCCCACATGCTACAAAGCGGCTGGACCTGTGAGCCATGGCTGCTGAGCCTGCACGTCCAGAGCCTGTGCTCCACAACGGGAGAGGCCACAATTATATAGCCTCTCTTGCTGCTCAACCTTCTCTGTCCTCTAAAACTATTAGTGAGCCACTGGGACTCAGATCTTGACCTGACTTCTCTTTTTAACATGTACATTTCCCCTAGAAAATCTTGCTTATGGCTTTAAATATATAATCTCTATGCCAGTGACTTCCAAGTGTATATATCTAGATTCTACCTCTCTACTGAACTCACAATACATATAACCTAATACCTGCCTTATGCTTTCGTTTGGATATATAATTAGCACCTCAGAATTGATGTATCAAAACTAATTCATTCTTTCTCAAACTTTTTTGCATATTTGTAAATAACATTACTATTATTTACACTAGCAAATTTATTGATTCTGTCTCCATAACACATTCTGAATCTATCCTTTTTCTACCTCTCACAGTACAATCTTAGTCTAAAATATCTAGCCCAGATAATCAAAGTAGTTTCCTAGCATGTCTCCTCACACAGCAGGAACCACTTTCAGTCCACCAGAAAGATTTAGGCACCACTTCTGCCATGCAGAGTTGTTGCTTTGGCTGCCCAATCAGGTACTACCTTTTAAAATTCTTTGTATCAGCAGAATGGGAAGGAATGTGATAAATTATGTATTAAAATGAGCAACATTACTTCTGAACTCAGGTGGCTTAGAGGCAAGTGGACTTTGCTTAACCTATCTTTTCCTACCCATTGGCTAAAATCAAGGATTAGGAAGACCTAGAAATAAAGGAGCCAAGAGGTGGAAGAAATCTATGTCCCTGAATCACTGCATTGAGTTGCCAGATAAAAATCATATTGAGATATGGGAGCAAAAAATAACTATAACTTCCATTGTGTTAAACTACTTATATTTTGGAGCATTATTTTCTATTAGCAGTTTCTGTCATCTAATCTAATTTTGTATTCTATGCTTTCTAAACCCTAAAGCAAGTCCTAGGAAAATAACTCAAAAAACACAGTTAAAAAACAGTTTAAAATTATTAGGAAATTAAAATATTATACTAGAAAATATCCACTTAATAGAAATTAGTAAAGGAAGAATAGAGGAACAAATTAATAATGAGACATATAGAACAAAGAAGCACAATGGCAGACCAATAAAAACATTAAATGTAAATGGATAAAACAATCCACTCAAAAGACAGATGTTGTCAGACTGGTATAAAAAAAGAAAAAGAAGAAAACACAGGATCTAACTCTATGCTATCTACAGGAGACAGATTTTAGAGCCAAAGATAAAAATAGGTTGAGCATATAATATACATTCATTCTTTAATCCCTTCCTCCAATTTATTCTTCATTCAGGGGCTATTGCTCCAAGTTACCTATGGCTTTCCATTACACTTAGGAACAATACGATAAATGCAAATTTCCTGTCCTGTGTTCAAAGATCTACACCATCAGCCCACCAGGTGGGTCTATCAGCACTACCTGGGAACTCATTAGGAATGAAAATTTGCAGAATTTTTCCAGAATAAACCTACACACTTGTCAATTAATCTACAACAAAGAAAACAAGAATATACAACAAAGAAAACAAGAATATACAATGGAGGAAAGGCAATCTCTTCAACAACTGGTTTTGGGAAAACTGGACAACTTCATGTAAAAGAATGAAATTGGAACACTCTCTAACACCATATAAAAATAAACTAAAAATGGATTAAAGACCTACATGTAAGACTGGATACTCAAACTCCTAGAGGAAAACATATTCAGAACATTCTTTGACATAAATAATAGCAATATTTTTTAGCACCAACTCCTAGAGTAATGGAAATAAAAACAAACAAATGGGACCTAATGAAACTTAAAAGCTTTTGCATAGCAAAGGAAACCATAAACAAAACAAACCAAAAAGAAAAAAAACCCTATGGAATGGGAGAAAATATCTGCAAACAATGCAACCAACAAGGGATTAATTTCCAAAATATACAAACAGCTCATACAGTTCAACATCAAAAAAAAACAAACAAAAAATGTGCAGATCTAAATATACATTTCTCAAAAAAAGACATACAGATGAAAAGACATACAGATGGGCAACAGTCATATGAAAAGATGCTCAACATCCCTATTAGAAAGATGTAAATCAAAACTACAATGGAGTATCACTTCCACCCACCAGAATGGCCATCATCAAAAAGTCTACAAATAGTAAATACTGGACAGGGTATGGAGAAAAAGGAGCCCTCCTACACTGTTGGTGGGAATGTAAATTGGTGCAGCCACTATGGAGAACAGTATGGAATTCCTTAAGAAACTAAAAATAGATTTACCATATGATCCAGTGATCCCCCTATTAGACTGGAGAAAACTCTAAGTTGAAAAGATACATACACCCCAGTGTTCATAGCAGCACTATTTACAATAGCCAAGACATAGAAGCAACCTGTGTCCATCAACAAATGAATAGATAAAGAAGATGTGGTACATATATACAAAGAAATATTACTCAGCCATAGAAATGAAAGAATGCCATTGCAGCAACAAGGATGGACCTGGAGATTATCATACTAAGTGAAAGAAGTCAGACAAAGACAAATATCATACGATATCACTTATATGTGGAATCCAAAAAAATGTTACAAATGAACTTATTTACAAAACAGAAGTGGACTCAGAAAACAAATGTGTGGTTACCAAAGGGGAAGAGGGGGATAAATTAGGAGTTTGGGATTAAAATATACACACTACTATTTATAAAATAGATAACCAGCAAAGACTTACTGTATAGCACAGGGAACTATACTCAATATCTTGTAATAACCTATAATGGAAAAGAATCTAAAAAAGAATGTATATATATATATATATATATATATATATATATATATATATATATATATATATATATATATATATATATATATATATATATATATATATATATATATATATATATATATATATATATATATATACACACACACACATGTATATATATGTATATAATTGAATCACTTTTCTGTACACCTTAAACTAATACATTGTAAATCAACTATATTTCAATAAAAATTTTAAAATATGAAAATTTGGGGTCCCACACCAGACCTACTGAATTAGAAGATCTAGAATGGTACCCTAGCAATCTGATTGTGTGTTTGTTTTAAATTCTCCATATGTGCTTAAGTTTGATAACCAGTGCTTTACAATATCAATTAACTACCAACCTATTTTTTGCCCTCATTTTATACTTCTCTGTTTTTTACTGCATTAGAGCCTCCCTTATTTCCTTTTCTTTTTGTTGAACATAACAAATTCATTCCAGCTTAAATCTCTTGGAGTATTTGTCTCAGGCAGAGAGAACAATCCTCCTTTGTTTTCCCTTCTTTCACGTCTCATATCAAATATTATTCTCTCAGATCTTTCATCATCCTCTAATCTAAAGAAAGTAGTCCTGTTCCATTGGCTGTGTCTCTATCTCACCTTGTACAATCTGTTTTCCTCACTTATTTATCACTTTCTGAAATTATTTTGAGGGTTAGTTGGTTTAGTAACTTTTATGTATTTCTCCTCCTTTAAAGTGTAAGATCCAAGAAATAGAGAATTCCATATCAGCAGTCCCTAAAACAGTGCCAGGCAAATAAGGTAGTAGGTATATATTTAATTGATTATAATTATATTTCAAAAAATTGAAATATAAATATTTACTTTCTATTACACTTTAACTATAAATATATTTTGACACTGAGTGTAGTTTAGAACACTTATTCTTAAAGCCATCTCCTCATATATTTGAGAGACTAGGTGATCATTCTTGAATCAGACATGATACCAGTCTTGTTTTGACTTGCTGTTTATTTTCTAGTCTTCCATAGGCAACTCATTATCTTGCCTTCTTCAAAACCTGAGATGCAGTTCCCCACAGACAATTCTGTGAATTCAAAAGAACCTTGAAAAAGCATAGCTTGGGGCTTGGGCAGGCTTTCTTTCCTTTTCTGGATTGTCCCTTACTTTCATACACATCAAGTTTAGAGGTAGAGGAGAGGGAAAAGTTCACCAAGGCAGTCCCTGCATAGAGTGACACTGCAAGGTGCTAAGCTTTTGGTGGCATCTGCGGTGACCTCGTTGGCAAAGGTTGTGGAAAGCAGAAACCTCTCCCACAGAGGAGGAGGAAAACAAAGGTGGTGAGTGACTGCTTGGCTGTTCCATTTGTGCAGGTTGCAGATGGAGGGACACAGTTCTCAGAAGTCTGAGGCAGGACCTCTCTGACTAAGGAAGCAGGCTGTCTGTCAAGAATAAAATTTTTGCTGTCAGTTTTAAGACTTCAGCAGGAGGTTCTGAGAAATCTGTTGCATTTCTCTACACTAACAATGAAAGATCAGAAAGAGAAATTAAAGAAACAATCCCATTTACCATCACATCAAAAAGAATAAAATACCTAGGAATAAACCTATCTAAGGAGGCAAAAGACCTGTACTCAGAAAATTATAACACACTGATTAAAGCAATTCAAGATGAAACAGAAAGATATACCATGTTCTTGGATTGGAAGAACCAATATTGTCAAAATGACTATACTGCCCAAGGCAATCTACAGATTCAATGCAATCCCTATCAAATTACCAATGGCATTTTAACAGAACTAGAACAAAAAATTTTACAATTTATATGCAGACATGAAAGACCCTGAATGAATAGCCAAAGCAATCTTGAGAAAGAAAAACAGAGCTGGAAGACTCAGGCTCCTTGACCTCAGACTATACTACAAAGCTACAGCCATCAAAACAGTACGGTACTGGCACAAAAACAGAAATACAGATCAATGGAAGAGGATAGAAAGCCCAGAAATAAACCCACACACTTATGGTCAATTAATCTATGACAAAGGAGGCAAGACTATACAATGGAGAAAAGACAGTCTCTTGAATAAATAGTAATAGGAAAACTGGACAGCTATATGTAAAATAATGAAATTAGAACACTCTTTAATACCATACACAACAATAAATTCAAAATGGATTAAAGACCTAAATGTAAGAGTGGATACTATGAAACTCTTAGAGAAAAATATAGGCAGAACACTCTTTGACATAAATTACAACAATATCTTTTTGAATCCATCTCCTAAAGTAATGGAAATCAAAACAAAATTAAAAATGGGACCTAATTAACTCAAAAGCTTTTGCACTGCAAAGGAATCTGTAAACAAAATGACAACCTACAGAATAGGAGAAAATATTTGAAAACGATGACACTGACAAGGGATTAATCTCCAAACAGCTCACATGGCTCAATATCAAAAAAAACAATCCAATCAGAAAATGGGCAGAAGACCTAAATAGACATTTCTCCAAAGAAGACATACAGATGGCCCGGAGGCACATGAAAAGATACTCAACATCACTAATTAGAGAAATGCAAATCAAAACTACAATGAGATATCATCTCACACCAGTCAGAATGGCCATCATCAAAAAGTCTACAAACAATAAATGCTGGAGAGGGTGTGGAGAAAAGGGAACCCTCCTACACTGTTGGTGGGAATGTAAATTGGTATAGCCACTATGGAGAACAGTATGGAATTCCTTAAGAAACTAAAAATAGAGCTACCATATGATCCAGCAATCCCACTCCTGGGCATAGATCCAGAGAAAACCATGGTTCAAAAGGATACATGCACCCCAATGTTCATGGTAGTGCTGTTTACAATAGCCAAGACATGGAAGCAACCTAAGTGTCCAACGACAGAGGAATGGATAAAGAAGATGTGGTACATATATACGATGAAATATTACTCAGCCATTGAAAAGAATAAAGAATGTCATTATAGCAACATGGATGGACCTGGAGATTATCATACTAAGTGAAGGAAGTCAGACAGAGAAAGACAAATATCATATGATATCACTTATATGTGGAATCCAAAAAAATGATACAAATGAACTTATTTACAAAATAGAAATGGACTCAGACATAGAAAACAAATATGTGGATACCAAAGGGGAAAAGTTTTGGGGAGGGATAAATTGGGAGTTTGGACTGACATATTCACACTACATTTAAAATAAGTAACCAACAAGGACCTATTGTATAGCACAGGAAACTCTGCTCAATACTCTCTAATAACCTAAAAGGGAAAATAATTTGAAAAAGAATAGATACATGTATATGTATAACTGAATTACTTGCTGTATACCTGAAACTACCACAACATTGTTAATCAACTATACTCCAATATAAAATACAAATTTTAAAAAAAGTAATGAAAGAAATAAAAGACTTCAGCAGGACGTCCACCCACAGACTTTTGGGTGTACCCCAATCGAGGATTTACCTACCAGGTTGTGGGTACCACCAAATCCTTAATTGCTAAGCCCATGTCTCCGTACTCCACTGCCAGTTCCTTGTGCAAATTCTGAGAGCATGTGGGTAGGACAAACCACAAATTTGAGCTGTAACACCACTTCTAGAATAAATTTTTTTTTCTAGTAGTCTATTGAATTGTAAGATCCAAATTAAAAATAAACTAGAATTTGGAAAGCTATAAGGCATTGAAGAAAGAAATTTAAGATGACATAAATAAATGGAAAGGTAGATATACAATGTTCTTGGATTGGAAGAATTAATGTTAAAATAACCATACTACCCAAGGCATTCTACATATTCAATGCAACCCATATCAAAATACCAATGCCATTTTTCACAGAACTAGAACAAATAATTTTAAAATTTGTATGGAAACACAAAAGACCCTGACAAAAATAACCTTGAGAAAAAAAGAACAGAGCTGGAGAAATCATGCTCCCTGACTTAAGATTATACTATAAAGCTACAACAATCACAACAGTGTGGTACTGGCACAAAAGCAGAAATATAGATCAATGGAACAGCACAGAAAGCCCAGAAATGAACCTACGCACCTATGTTCAATTAATCTACAACAAAGGAGGCAAGAATATACAAAGGAGGATACACAGTCTCTCCAATAAGTGGGACTGGGAAAACTGGACAGCTACATGTAAAAGAATGAAATTAGAACATTCTTTAATACCATATACAAAAATAGATTCAAAATGGATTAAAGACCTAAACGTAAGACCGAATAACATGAAACTCCTAGAGGAAAACATAGGCAGAACATTCTTTGACATAAATTGTAACAATACTTGTTTTGGATCTGTCTAGTAAAGCAAAGGAAATAAAAGCAAAAATAAACAAATGGTACCTAATTAAACTCAAAAGTTTTTTCACAACAAAGGAAACCATCGACAAAATGAAAACACAGTCTACTGAATGGGAAAAATATTTGCAAATGATATTAGCAGTAAGGGGTTAATATCCAACATATATAAATAGCTCATATAACTCAACATCAGAAAAACAAACCCAATCAAAAAATGGGCAGAAGAACTGAATAGACATTTTTCCAAAAAGGAAATGCAGATGACCAACAGGCACATAAAAAAATTCTCAACATCACTAATCATCAGGGAAATGCAAATTAAAACTACAGATATCACCTCACAACTCTCAGGATGTCTATCATCAAAAAGAACACAAATAAAAAAATATTGGAGAGGATGTAGAGAAAAGGGGACACTCATACACTGTTGTTGGGAATGTAAATTGGTGTAGTCACTGTGGGACACATTATGGAGGCTTCTCAAAAAAAACAAAAATAGAACTACCATATGACTCAGCAGGTCCACTCCTGAGTATATGTCTGGAAAACCTTAAAACACTAATTTGAAAAGATACATGCACTCCAATGTTCATAGTAGCATTATTTACAGTTGCCAAGATATGGAAGCAACCTAAGTTTCCGTCAACAGATGAATGGATAAAGAAGATGTGGTATATATGTACAATGGAATACTACTCAGCCATAAAAAAGAATGAAATTTTGCCATTTGCAGTAGCATGGATGGATTTGGAGAGTATTATGTTAAGGGAAATAAGTCAGAGAAAGACAAATACTGTATCATTTTTATGTGGACTAAAAAATACAACAAACTAGTGAATATAACAAAAAAAGCAGACTCACAGATATACAGAACAAACTAGTGGTTACCAGTGTAGGGAGAGGGAAAAGGGGAGGGACAATATAGGGGTAGGAGATTAAGAGGTACAAATTATTATGTATTAAATAAATTACAAGGATATTTTGCACAGCACAGAGAATATAGCCAATATTTTATAACTATAAATGGAGTATAACCTTAAAAATTGTGAATCACTATATTGTACACCTGTAACTTATGTAATATTATACATCAACCATACTTCAATTAAAAAACAAAGAAAACCGTAACTTAAAAGGGAGTCTTCTACTTCAAATGTGAAAGCATAAATGGATATATTCAAATACTTTGGAAAAAACATCAAGGAAATATGGTATCACAAAAAGAAAATTATATTCTCCAGAAATGGAACTGGAAGGAGTGGAATATTGTAATCTAACTGATAAACAATTAAAAATAGCTATTGTGAAAAAATTCAACAAGCTATAAGAAAATTCAGGTAATTCAATGAACTCAATAATAAAGTCAATGAAAATAAGGATTTCTTTACCAAAGACATCAAAATTATAAAAAAGAACCAACAAATTTTGGAGCTTAACAATTCAATGAATAAGATGAAGAATACAATAGAAAGCATTGGTAACCTGGCAGAGCAGATTAAAGAAAGAAAAAGTGATTTGGAGAATAGGAATATAGAAATAGTTAATTTACAAGAGGGGAGAGAACTACATTTAAAAAATAAAAATAAACCCTACAAGAGCAATCAGATTCAATCAGAGAAGCAAATATAAAATAATTGGTGTACTAGAAGGAAAAGAGAGGAAGAAGGCAGCATAAGGTTTATTTAAAGAAATAATAGTTGAGAACTTCCCAAACCTGGGAAAGGAATTTGACATACAAGTCCAAGAAGCTAATAGAACACCCTATTATCTCATTGCAAAAAGACCTTTTCCAAGTCACACTATAACAAAACTGTCAGAAATCAATAAAAACTTAATGGCAGCCAGGTGGGGAAAATAAGTAACTTACAAAGGAACCACCAGTACATTAACAGTAGACTTATCAGTAGAAAATGTGCAGGCTGGGAGAGTGTAGAATGACATATTCAAAGTATGGAAAGATAAAGTATTCTTGGCTGGCAATTTTTATCTGGCAGAGTTATCCTTCAGATATGATGGGGAAGTAAAGGCTTTGCCAGACAAAAATTTGAGGGAGCTTACCACTGGACCTTACCTTGCAAGAAATGCTGAGAGGAGTTATTCAAGGTGAAATGAAAATATGCTAATCAGTAACATACAATTATTTTAAACTACACAACACTTTGGTACAGGTGAAAAAGAAACAATCAGAATTAGAAAACTGTAACTCTATATTAGAATAGTGATTTAACCACTTAACTGTAGTATAACATTTAAAAGAAAAGAATATTCAAAGTAACTATAGCCACTATAATTTGTTAACATATACATAGCATAAAAAGAGGTAAATAGTAACATCAAAAATATAAAAGGGGAGGAAGATAAGTGTGAAATGTTTATAGGCAAACAATGATAAGTTGCTATCAGCATAAAATGGACTGCTTTATCTGTGAGATGTTTTAAGAGAGCCTCATGGTAACCTCAAAGCAAAAATCTAGAAGAGTTTCACAAAACATCAAAAAAGGGAAGACTGGACATATACCATGGAAAACACAAATTTATAAACGTTGTCAGAAACAGAGGGAAAAAGAAACAATAGAGATACTAATTCCATCTTATCTTTTGCCTTGGATTAATTTGTAAGTCCTTACATATCAATAATCACTCCAAATGTAAATAGATTAAATTTACCAATCACAAGACACAGAGTAGCTGGCTGGATTAAAATGGGAAGACCCAATAATATGCTGCCTAAAGACACTCATTTCAGTTTTAAAGACACACATAGGCTCAACATGAGGGGATGGAAGAAGAAATTTCATTCAAGTAGAAATTTTTTAAAAAGTGGGATAGTCATACTTACATTGGATGAAATATATATCAAGCCAAAAATGATAACAAGGGCAAAATATGGCATTATACAGTGATAAAGGGACCAACAAATCAAGAAGATTTAACAATCATAAATATATATGCACCCAATATCAGAGCATCTAAATATATTAAGCAAAACTAACGGATCTGAAAGGAGAAATAAACAACACAATAATAGTAGGGGTCTTCAATCCCCTCTGTCAGCAATAGATAAATCATCCCCACAAAACATCAACAAGGAAACATTGGAATTGAACCATACTTTAGACCGAATGGACTTAACAGACACATATAGAATATTCCATCCATCAGCACCAGAATAAACATTCTTCTCAAGTGCACATGGAACATTCTCCAGGATAGATAGTATGATGGACACCAAAAACAAATTTTAGCAAATTAAGAAGACTGAAATCATACCAACTATCTTTTCTGACCATACGGTATGAAACTAGAAATCAACAAGAGGAAAGCTGGAAACTCTAAAATATAAATATGTAGAATCTAAGCAACATACTTCTGAACAACAATTGAGTCAAAGAAGAAATCAAAAGGAAACTGAAAAATTATCTCAAAACAAATAAAAATGGAAAATATCAAATCCCATGGGATGCTGCAGAAGCAGTTCATAGAGGAAAATATAAATGTCTATATTAAGTAATAAAGATCTAAAAAAAACTCACAACCCTACCTTTATAGTGATAAATGTATATGTTAAGATATTAGAAAGATCCCAAATAAACAGCCCAACTTTATACTGCAGGGAACTAGAAAAAAGAACAAGTTCAGCCCAAAGTTAGGAGAAGGAAATAACAAAGATCAAAGTGGAAATAAAATAGAAAAAACACTAGAAAGAAGCAGTGAAACTAAAGCTTTTTTTTTTTTTAAAGATAAGCAGTGTCTACAAGCTTTAGACTAAGAATAAAAAAAGAGACTACTTAAAATTAGAAATTAAAGAGGAGACATTACAACTGATACTACAGAAATGCATAGGATCATAAAAGATGACTATGAACAGTTATATGTCAACAAATTAGATAATCTAGAAAAAAGATAAACTCCTAGAAACACACAACCTACAAAGACTGACTCAGAAAGAAATAAAAATCTAAACAGGTCATAACAAGTTAAGAGAGTGAATTGGTAATCAAAAAACTCCCAACACAGAAAGCCCCAGGACCACATGGATTCACTGGTAAATTCTACCAGACATTTAAGAATTAACACGAATTCTTCTCAAACTCTTCCAAAAACTGAAGAGGAGGGAACACTTCCATAATCATTCTAGAAGGCCAGCATTATCCTGAAAACAATGTCAGATAAGGACATTATAAGAGAAGAAAATTATAGACCAATATCCCTGATGAATATAGATGCAAAAATTCTCAATAAAATTTTAGAAACTAAATTTAAAAACACTTTCGAAGGATTATACACATGTGGTCAAGTGGAATTTACCCCTGGGATGCAAGAATGTTTCAACATACTCAAGTAAATCAATGTAATACATCAGATTTATAGAATAAGATATAAAAATCAAATAATCACAATTATCACAATAGATGCCAAAAAGCATTTGACATAATAACATCATTTCATGATAAAAACCCTCATCAGATTGCACATAGAAAGAAGATACCTCAGCATAATAAAGGACATATATGACAAACCCACAACAAACATTATACTCAATGGAGAAAAATTGAAAGCTTTTCCTCTAAGATTAGGAACAAGACAAGAGTACCCACTCTCACCACTATTATTCAGTATAGTTTTGGAAATCCTAGCTAGAGCAATAAGGCAAGAATAAGAAATAAAATCATCCAAATTGGAAAGGAAGAAGTAAAACTCACTATTTGCAGATGATATGATTTTGTATACACAAATCCCAAAGAGTAAGCCAAAACACTATTGGAACTAATCAATAATTTCAGTAAAGTTGCAGGATATAAAATCAATATACAGAAATCAATTGCATTTCTGTACGCTAATAATGAAACATCTGAAACAGAAATAAACTATCCTGTTTACACTTGCACCAAAAACAATAAAATGCCTAGGGATAAATTTAACCAAGAAAGTGAAAGATCTGTGCAATGAAAACTACAATACTTGTTGAAAGATACTGTAGAAGACATAAACAAATGGAAAGACATCCCATGTTCATGGATTGGAAGAATACTGTTAACATATCTGTACAACCCAAACTCAGGTATAGATTCAAAAGAAACCCCACCAAAATTTCAATGTCATTATTCACAGAAATAGAAAAAAGCAATTAAAAATTTTTTATAAAACCACAGAAGAACTCAAATTGCTAAAGCAATCATGAGAAAGAAGAACAAAACCAGAGGTATCACATTTCTTGATTTCAAAATATACTAAAAAACTATAGTAATAGTAACAGTATGGTACTGGCAAAAATAGACATAGACAAGTGGAACAGAAGAGAGGGTCCAGAATTAGATCCCTGTATACAAGTTCAACTAATATTGGACAAGGGAGACAAGAACACCCAGTGGAGGAAAAATAGTCTCTTCAACAAATGGTATTGGGAAAACTGGATAAACACAAGCAGAACAATAAAACTGAACTCTTATCTTATACCACTCACAAAATTTAACCCAAATAGATCAAAGACTTACACATGAGACCAGATACCATTAAACTCCTGGAAGAAAACATAGGCATTAAGTTCCTTGACATTGGTCAAAGCAATTATTTTTTGTTTATGACACAAAAGCACAAACAATAAAAGCAAAAATCAACAAATGGGACTATATCAAACTTAAAGCTCCTGCACAGCAAAAGAAACACTTAACAAAATGAAAAGGCAACCTACAGAATGGGAGAAAATATTTGCAAACCGTATCAGATAAAGGGATAATATCCAAAATATATAAGGAACTCATACAACCAAATAACAACAAAAATTAAACAGATTAAAAAATAGGCAGGGCTTCCCTGGTGGCGCAGTGGTTGGGAGTCTGCCTGCTGATGCAGGGGGTGCAGGTTTGTGCCCCAGTCCCGGAGGATCCCACGTGCTGTGGAGTGGCTGGGCCCATGAGCCGTGGCTGCTGGGCCTGCATGTCCGGAACCTGTGCTCCGCAGGTTGGGGGAGGCCACAGCAGTGAGAGGCCCACGTACCGCAAAAAAAAAAAAAAAAATAGGCAGAAGAATTAAAGAGATATTTCTCCAAAGGTGACATCCAAATAACAAACAGGTAAGTGAAAAGATGTTCAATATTACTAATCATCAGGGAAATACAGATAAAAACCACAATAAGATATCACCTCACACCTGTCAGAATGAATATTGTAAAAAAGACAAGAAGTAACAAGTGTTGGTGAGGATGTGGAGAAAAGGGAACACCTGTATACTGTTGGTGAGAATGTAAATTAGTTCAGCCACCATGGAAAAATATATGGAGGTTCTTAAAAAAATAAAAAATTGATCCACCATGTGATCCAGCAAATTGCACTTGTTTGGTATACACCTAAAGTAAGTGAAAACAGGATATGGAAGAGATGCATTGCCATGTTTTTATTGCAGCATTATTCACAATAGCCAAGATATGGAAATACCTATTAATCAAAGGATGAATGCATAAAGAAGATGTGATATAAATACAATGAGTATTATTAGCCATGGGAAAGAAGGCCATTCCTCATTTGTGACAACATGGATGGACCTTGATCACATTACTTTTTTTTTTTTTTTTTTTTGTGGTACGTGGGCCTCTCACTGCTGTGGCCTCTCCCATTGCGGAGCACAGGCTCCGGATGCGCAGGCTCAGCGGCCATGGCTCACGGGCCTAGCCGCTCCGCAGCATGTGGGATCTTCCCGGACCAGGGCACAAACCCATATCCCCTGCATCGGCAGGCGGACTCTCAACCACTGTGCCGCCAGGGAAGCCCTCGATCACATTATTTTAAGTGAGATAAGTGGGACAGAGAAAGACAAGAAATGTATGGTATCACTTATATGTGAAATATAAACAAGTCAAACTGGTAAAAAGGGAAAGTAAAATGGTAGTAACCAGGGGATGGGAGGATCAAACAAATGTTTTTTTAAGGGTACAAATTTGCAACAAGTAGTAAATAAGCCCTAGAGCTCTAGTGCACATTATAGTGAATATAGACAACAATATTGTTTTATAATTGTCAAACTTTCTAAGAGACTAGAACTTAATTTTTCTGACCATTAAAGAGAAATATGGTTATGTGATGTGACAAACGTGCTAATAATCACCATAGTGGCAATCATATACAATATATAAATGTCATCAAATTAATATGTTGAACACCTTAAACTTACACGTTATGTATATTTTAATAAAAATGTGTATTTAATTGATATATTTAAGAATTTTGTCTCAAAATACACAATTTGTCAAGAATATTCATTGCAGCATGAATGATGGGCATGCAGAAATAATACAGAAAACTAAAATAGCAATTAAATGGAAAATGAATACATAATTATATATTGAAATACAGAATAACAAAATACATACTACTCTATAGATAATTTTGCTAGTAATATATTTAGTGGAAAAAATCACATTTCAAAACAGGATTTATAGTGTGATCACATAAAATTACATGTGCACACACAAAAGTATAAGAATTTATTATCTATATGTGTATAGGAAAAGATCTAGGAGAATACATAGGAATCTATATACACTATTTTTTCTTTTTTTGAAGAGTTAATTTGGGGCTGATAGAGAAATTTACTCTCTTCAATATTTTAAAAAAATATATTCCATCAGAATACATTTATTTTTCAATTTTTAAGAAAGTAATACAGTTAAAAAATAGAATTATATGCACAGAGGTCTTCCTTTTTTGGGGGAGAAATTAAAGGAAATAGATCATAATACTGATAAACAAGGATTATACAGTGCTGTGTATTAGCTTTAATGATCATGACCTAATTTAATTTCCAGTTTTGCTCAAATTTTTGTTGCTGCTGTTGAATATCAATTATTTAATAATGTTTCCTTTGAGCATATCAGTGCATTCACTAGTAACTTGAAGTGTAAAATAACATGGTTTGCATGCAGAAGTTCAATTTTTTGCTAAAGTGTTAATACAACGTTTTGACTAGTTTGCTCTGATAGTCTTAATTGAGCATTTCCTACTTATTATATTTTCACCAGTGGCAATTTAAAAAGTGCCCTTGAAAATATATGAAAGCATAACACATTTGAGATGTTAAGAAAATACATTTCACATTTTGTATGCTTTTACTTGGTTATCTACAGTATATATTTAGAGCAGTGTTGCTAATACTTTTAACACTAAAAAGACGTTTTTAAAATTCTAAATCGATAAGAATAAAGAGGAATAATTGAAAGCAATAATTTAGAATAGAAAACATGAAAGAATAGAAAACATGAAAGACCAAGGTCGCCATAGATATAAACTATTTTAAAGAGACTTAATAAATATTATTTATTTAACACAAATTATTTAACACAAATTATTATTATTTAACACAAATTGGGCTATGATAATTCTACTATGCTGTATCTGCATTTAAATGTACTAAACAGATCCAAGAAAATTAAAAGCTTGTGGAATTGGTATTTGAATGAGACACAATGAGAAGATGAGTGTTGTCTATGTGCTGTTAGAAATGAAGTCTGAAGTCTTGCAATCTTCTTCCCTGGAGCGTTATTGAATGAGAAAAGAGTGTTAAGAGAGAACTTAGCATGACCCCTGCAGTTAATTAAAAAAAAAAAAAAAATCAACTAAGAGTACTTCAGTTTCATGAATCTGTATAATGTACTGAATATAATGTACTGAAGAGACCCCAAATGCTTGGCTATACACAGTGAATGTTGAAATGAAGATTGATACATTTATCTATTTGTTAAACAGGATTTTTCCTCCTCTTTCACCTCACCTACAGAAAATGTAACTTGAGGCACTACAAACCACGGATTGGGTCATTCATCCAGACAACAGGATTTATTAAGTTGGCTATTTATCCAAAATCATTGTCAGCCTACTTGTTCCACCCATTTTCATCTGTAGATGTTTCTCTCTCAATCTGTGGGATCAGGTCCTCTTAATTCCTGAATAATTACTAACCAAGGCTTTCACAGACTTATATCCACTTGTTACAAAGTCTGGAATTAGTCTTGCAGCTGTGAGCAGGAGCTTTTGGTCTGAACTGGGCCAGTAACTTCTCAAAATAAACAAACGATCAGTGGAACAGAATAGAGAGCCCAGAAGAAAACTCAAACACCTACGGTCAATTAATCTATGACACAGGAGGCAAGAATATACAATGGAGAAAGGACAGTCTACTCAACAAGTGGTGTTGGGAAAGCTGGATGCTACATGTAAATCAGTGAAATTAGAACACTTCCTCACACCATATAAAAAAACTCAAAATGGTTTAAAGACCTAAATGGCACCATAAAACTCCTAGAAGAGAACACAGGCAAAACATTCTGACAAATCATAGCAATATTTTCTTAGGTGAGTCTTCCAAGGCAAAAGAAATAAAAGGAAAAATAAACAAATGGAACCTAATCAAACTTAAAAGCTTTTGAACAGCAAAGGAAACCATCAACAAAATAAAAAGACAGCCTATGGAATGGGAGAAAATATTTGCAAACAATGCTACAGATAAGAGGTTAATTAAAATATATAAATAGCTCATACAACTCAATACTGAAAAAACAAACACCCCAATCAAACAATGGGCAGAAGACCTAAATAGACATTTTTCCAAAGAAGACATACAGAAGGCCAAGAGGCACATGAAAAGATGCTCAATATGAATGGACCTAGAGAATATTATATTTAGTGAAATAAGTCAGACAGAGAAAGTCAAATACTACACGATAGTACTTTTAGGTGAAATCTAAAAAATACAAATGAATCTACATACAAAACAGAAATAGACTCACACATAGAAAATAAACTTATGGTTACCAAAGTGGGGGGTGAGGGAGAATGGGACAAATTAGGAGTATGGGATTAACAGATACAAACTAGTATACATAAAATAGATAAGCAACAAGGATTTACTGTATAACACAGGGAATTATATTCAATATCTTATTAATATCTATAAAGAAATATAATCTGAAAAAATAACGGAATCACTTTGCTGTATACCTGAAATTAACACAGTATTGTAAATCAACTATACTTCAATAAAACAAAATAACCCAAAAACGTATATACAAATACTATAACTTTAAAATATTTTAAATAATATTTTCATATAAGCATATGAAAATACAGAGCATTATCAGTACTTTCTGAGCTTCTAAACACCAAGTTTTTTGACCTGGGTGCTGACAAATGTGCTAGTGCGTCTATTCTTTTTCTTCCTAGCAGGGGTTGGACTTTGACTTTCATAACTCTGGCTTTTGATTTTCAGCTATCAGTGTCATGCATAGTGACTCATCAATGGGAAACCATAAAATCTTCTGTTCTAACTTCTCAGTGGCAGAATCTTTAATATCTTCATGAAGAAAAAAATGTCCAGAGCACTCAATAGTGAAAGGGCCAGTACTTGGAAGGGTCCAGGCCCCAGAACTGAGCTAAGCAAGGACATTATACAGTGTCCAGTAGCAGACAGCCACAGAAATGAAGAGTTTTATGCAAGCCTTGTCCTAGGGTACACCAGGGGTTAAACTGTGGAATCTAAACTCTTCTGTTACTTTCAAGGGACCAAGAGATGGAAACCATTGAAATGAAGCCAATAACAGGAAGGGGAGATGATAAGATCATTTTTCAGAAAAGAGACTAGAGTGACTGAGGCCCACTGGTTGACCTTTGGATGACTTCATGTTGTTGGGCTATGGTATAAATCAAGATTATTCTAGCTGCTCTTGGAAACCCATGGAAAGTATACAGTGGCTCAAACGTGACTGACATTTCTTGTTCACATACTACTACAAAAAAATGGTATTTGTGCTTTACAGTCACCTATTTACTAATGAATCAAAGGTAGTGGTCTAGCTATGTACCTAGGAATAAGAAAAATGGGTGTGGTTAAACTGCTGGCCAGCTTCTACTATAAACACTCTTGTTTAAAGACACATGACTGATGATGAGGCATCTGGATATCTGGGTTTGAATATTCATGCTGTGCCTCTTCTGATTGGTGATAATCTTGATCATTTAAAATTTGTCATGTCCTTAGATGGATTTGCTGTCTGCTATATCAGTATTTCTCAAGGGTAAGCCAGGTCCCCTATGCTTATTCTCTCCTGATCTTGAAATTCTTTCTCTTTTATTTACAGTTTCCCTGAAGATCACTGAATAGCCATTGGCAGCGGTTGCTTGAAATATGACTGTCTCTGTGTTAGGGAGGCTATCATAAGAAATATGACATCATTCAGCAACCTATAGCTTGAAGATAATTGTTGTGTATTTCTAATGACATATGAAAATGCTTTAAGAGAACATAAGTAACTATATAAATGCAAATTATTAGTAAGGCAAATTATATGGGACTGTGAGTCAACTTTGACCTGTCTGTAAGTGCTAATCTCCTTTACTGCTATAATTTCTTGTGCTGCCATGCACTCTAGGTTTCTACTGCCTTGTGATTTCTGGGAAAATAATCCCCTGTAGTGACCTCTGTGGGTAAAAATTACAAATGACAGGGACAAAGTTGAATTTCTGCCTAATCTATAGAACATAAGAATGAGCAAAACTTTTAAATGCATGGCTTTGCAGGTTGCCCCAGTATTGCTACAATACCCATGGAACCTCACCATGGGATTGCCTAGTAAATGACACCCTATAGCTTTCTCCATATCACCGTTTTCACTATACATTTTACCTCCCTAATCCTAGCAATAACCAAGTTCATCAATATTGAGATGTTAAAAATGTAGGAGAGAAAATTTAAATATAAAAAGTGAAATACATAAAATGCCTTCATCTGTCTTCCTTCCTACTTTCCCTCTCTTTATATAATTTTGCAAACATCCAATTCAATATATAAAATCAGCCTTTGTTGATTTGAATATATTGCTCTCAGTTGATTTCTCCGTCTTTAAGTTATATAAGATCCCTAAACGTGTGGGGTCATACTGAGATCCCTTTCATCACCCTTACTAGTCTTCTGTAAGTTTAATATCCCCTGTGGGAGAAGGGGAAAAAAAAAAAAAAAAGGAAGACCAGATTAGAGAGAATCTAAGATTGCATTGCTACTTCTATGTAGATAACTGCTTGTCCCTTAACTCTGATTTTGTGAAAAAGTGTTGGAGCCCTCTGTTCTCAGGTCTGATTCTTGTAAACGTCACCTCTGAATTCACTCACAAGTCAGCACCTGAAGCCTGCCAAGCTAAAGTAAATAACTGAAATCAATTATTGGGGCTGTTACAACTTTAATTTCCTTACTATCTAAATGCAGATAAATAGAAAATCTAATTTTTATTATACCTCACCTACCACTTTTAATAAATATTAATGTACATGACTGTGGCTGACCTCCCTTTAGACTTAAAATCAATAGTTGTTGATTAAGGTCTTTTGGGCAGTATTACAAAAATGAAGACTCACTATTTATTCCCATTACCTCTTCTCTGATCCGTAAACAGGTTAACAGTGGGCTTATTAAGAAAAGTAAAGTACTGGAGCAAAATCTGGTCATGTAAGTATACTTGAGCAAGGAGGTGAATTATACCTATTAAATCTACATGGGTTATGTAGCAATTTTTTAAATTATTTTTTATCACTTGTGAATTCAATTCTGGTTTTCACTTTTTAAGGACCATAAAGGATACTCTTGTCAGTTTCTTTTACCACATGCAACTCCAGGGTAGCAATTTAAAATATTTTAAAATCTTATAATATCTCATTGGTTTTTCTTATTGATTTCAGTCAAAATCCAAATTCATCAGAAAAACAGAACACAGATTTTACCAAAGACCTTGCATTTGCTTACTAATTTATAGTATAACTATTTTGTTTTTAAAAATGTTTCCTTATGCACGTTTATACTTTAAACAATCACTTGGTGCCAGATAGGGTATTAGACATTAGAGATCCAAAGGCAAGTAGCACAGAGTCCCTACCCTTGTAGAAATTATGACAACAGGAATATAGGGAAAACTAAGTAACTATGTTTAAGTAGTTTTATACCCTTCACTGGAGCAGAGGTTATAAAACTGGGAGGTAACACCAGCAAATTACAACATGAAAAGTCCAAGGTTTCATAAAACCTTGGCATCAGATGTGAAAATCTAGTAGCCTATGTATCTATCTATTTGCTGCATAATGTGGGAGCTACTTAAAATGAGTAAGATTCCACTAAGATAATGCATATGAAGAAAGAAAATTATAACATCAATCTCTGAACACTCATGATTCATCTGGGGATAATGGAAGATTTAGTAAGTAAGATGCTGAATGAGGAAATAAAGATTAAGGCAACCAAGAAGAAGGCAAAATTTTGGAAATGCACAAATTCACAGAAGTATCCTTCCCACTCCATCCTGAGGAAAGGCCCATAGACCATACTGAACACTAAAGAGACATAACAATCAGGTTCATGAACAGACATCATTATTAGTTCCTTCATTGTTTTAATGAAAATCTAACAGAGAAATTAACATGTTCTGTTTGTCCTTCCTTAAGCTGATGTTCCGTTTCAAGAATATCAATATATGTTAACTATGTAACTGAATATAAATATCTGGGCATGAAAATAAATAATTGCATGTATGTTAAATGCAAGTTTAGTGGATTCTAGTCCCCGGCTCAGTGTCAAGCTCCCCTAACCAAAAAACAAGGGGAACGTGGCAGGAATTTTGAACAACAAATGCTGCTAATCCTAGACACAGATATGTGAAATAAAAAATAAAGAGCTATAAATTACTATAATTATTATTATACCATTATATTTTATAAAAATATTTTATAATATATATATAAAATATATAATGGTTTATATATGTGTGTATATACATATGTGAAATGATAATATGTATATAATCTATATATCTCTCTATATATCTATCTATATCTATCTATCTATCTATATCATCTATCTATATACAGTCATACTTTGGTATCAGAGGGGAATTAGTTCCAAGACCTGCCATGGATATCAAAATCTATGGATGTTCATGTCCCATAGTTGGCCCTTCATATCTGCAGATCCTGCATCTAAGTATTCTACCAACCGTGGATTGGATGTATAAAGTTTGAGATCCAGGGTTACTTGAATCTATGGATGTGGAAGTGCACATATGGAGCGCCAACTGCGTGTTTATTGAAAAAAAACTGCGTGTAAGTTGACCCATGCATTTCAAACCTTGTGCTGTTCAAGGGTCACCTGTCTGCCTGCTGTCTGTCTGCCTATCTTCCTCCAACCTTTCCTCTATGGAGAGGGAGAGGGAGAGGGAAGAAGGGAGGCAGGGAGGGAAGGAGGGAGGGAGGGGTGTTTGGTTTCATTAAGCTCAGGAGTACGGGGGCCAAATGAAACTTACTACCACTTCTAATATGGTTTCATAAGAAAAAAATCTACTCCATATTCTAATATGTGATTTTCAAACATTTGAGACTTGCTGAACCTAAATGGAATACTGCCTGCATTAACTTGAGTTTAGAAACCAACTACTGACACTATGATAAAATTGCATATCAAGGATTTTTCCTGGGATTTTAGAGGCTATTATTCTTCCTGTTCCTACATTTACAGCATCTTGGATCTCTTGCAAGGTGCCTTTACTTTCCATGGCAGACTTAAAACACTGTGTTTTTGCACAATTTTGGAATGGTAAACAAGAAATGCAGAAAATATTATTTCCATTAAGCATGTATATTTCATTTGAAGCATCAGTTTAAAACTTCACAAAAATTCAAATCCATAATCCAACCTTGAGGTAACAAATTGATTATATAATAGTTTTGTACTTAATATGGAATTAGAAATATTTCTGGTAACCAAGCTAAAATGTAGAATAAATATAGGCATCTATGAATTACAAAGCTTTGTTGCCATTAAGAGGTTCCTGCTGACATAAATATGCCTATGTGATTTCCAAAAAAAAAAAAAAAAACTTTTCATTTTGTAATTGGTAGTTAGGAAATACTTTAATATATTTCAAATGTTTGTGAAAATTATGAAATAGGAGTTGAGTATCACATATGTGTGGTTTCTGTTTTCAATATATACATATTTTAGTACTTAGCTGATCTCAATTACTTCTCCTAAGGGGAAACAATGGGACCTAATAAAACGTTGTTTTATCCTGTAACTTCAGTTCTTGAACCATGGTATTTCTTCTACAAATTTATGCTCTTCAGGATTGGCCCAAGGCTAAAGTTTTGAGACAAAATCTGTCTTACTTTGCCCTCTCCTCCAACCTTCCTTTCATTTATTACATTCCTTTTCTTTATTCTCATGGCAGCATTCCAACTTGTTATATTTTTTTGTGGATAGTGAGTGCCTCAACTTCCTATCTCAAAAGAAAACAAGCAAAAAAATGAAAACAAACAAACACCAATTCATTACTTTATTATCTAGATTTCAGTTGGTTATTGTGAAAAAAATTCCCTGAAAACAATTCCCAGTGATATGTTCATGACTTACTATATAACTCTGCATTAATGTTTTTAAAGATATTAAAGATGATTATTAAAGACAACTTTTAACATATTCAGGTTAGGTTGGCAATTATTAATAGAATAGATATTTTATGAAAGCTACTGTTTTAGGTGATAGAATATTAAAAATAAATGGAAAGGAAATGAGGCTTGAGGAGATCTAATATTCTATTGTTTTCATATGTTGTTTCATTGTATCTTCAGAGTAATATAATACCTATGCTTTTTTTAAAAGAAACTAAAGTTCACTGTCTTAAGCTATCACCCATGATCAAATTTTTAAAAATAAAAAAGTACACATTTTTATCCATGTTATCTACTTCTATTGAGCAGATTCTGACAATTACCACACATATGCAAAAGAAAAATGAAGACCATAGGAAACTGGCAGAAAGGAAGAGAAGAGGGGTAGAAGAGAAAATACACCATAATGAAGATGGGATGTGAGACTGGCTTAAAATACAGGTGAATAAAATTAGCTTAGAAGGTAGGAATATTACAGTTATAAAACATGGAGCTTAATGAAAAATGACTTAATAAAAATGTAGGATATGATAGGTAATAAGAGATACATTTACTTGGCAGAATCATGGAGTATAAACACTGAAAAAATATAAGAGAAGACTGGAAAACAGAGTTGAATCATATTGAAAGATCCAGGTATATAAGATTGAGGGGTTATAGGTGATGTAGAATACCATGAGAATCTTTGAAGACTTTTAGTAAATAAATGAAATTTACTCAGTCTTCATTTTAGATAGTATAATATAAGTACAGTATCTGGATGGATTAAATGGAATTTGGGAGATTAGTCTAGGTAAGAAGTAATAAGATTCTAAGCTAGTGTGGTACCTGTGTAAGGAAAAAGATAGATAAAAGACATGCATATTGTTGAGGTACAATTATACTTGAGGACTGGTTGGTTGTCAGTAAATGAAGATAGCAGTGTCTCTAGGGCTTGGAATTTGGGTGATTTGGATAATGATAATGATAATAGAAATTGATACATGAGGAAGAGGAGCTTATTATGGTGTGATGTGTGATGGCTTATTATTTGAGATTCCTGGAGAAGAATCAAAGCCAGATGGATTAAGAATAACCGCAAAGCTCTGAAGTTACTTCAGGTCATGCAACAATGCTACAAGCTCTATATTTAGCTTATTCTTCCCCTCTAATCCACAGTGCCTTACCTACTGATTCAAAGCTTCTGTATTCCTTTTCTTCCCTTACCCTCAGCAAATTTTACCTTTAGTTCACTGAAAAGAAAATATCCCCACAATGATAAAATTTACTTCAAAGACTACAAATTTAGTCATATTCTCACATAAATCACAATTCTTTTTCATTTTTCTTTATACTGTGGATAAACTTTTTCTCTTTCTTTCAAAGGTAAGATTTATATCCTATCCTCTGTTAGCTTCCCAGGAACTACAACCACTGACTATCCATCTTTCATTGGCATTATCAACCTGTTTCATTACATATTTAGAATCTCTGGTCTTAAGACAATAAAAACTACAATAAAAGCAAAATAATTCCAGTTACTATCCTATCTCTCCAGACCATTTTATAGCTCAGCTTCTGTATTCTTATGTTCCATTTATTCTTCAACTCATTCCAGTCTGAAATCTGTTCTCTTTGTACCAAAAAAAGCTGCTCATTGTAGTGTCTTTATTTCAGTATTGCAAAATGAAGTAGAAATATTTCTTTTGTCACATTATTAGATTTATCAAGAACATTCAACAAAGTTAAACAGTTTTTACTTCTTAAGACAATATTTTTCTCTTGGAATACTTGAAACGATACCTTCTTGATAATGCCCCCAACATTTAGGGTCACCCCTTTACTCTCCTTTTTCAAATTCAACTCCTCAAAGGATTTCTAAAGCTGAAGGACTTTTCTTCATCTTTTCTCCCTCTTCCTCCTCTTGCTCTCTCCTACTTACATCTATTCCTATGACCTCAGATCCATTCTATAAACTGATGGCTTCCAAATGTATATCTTCAGATCTCTTTCTGAGTGAAAAATTTCTAAGCCCAACCGCCTGCTTAACATCTCTTCTAAGATGTGTCTCTCAAGTACAAAATGTTCAAAACAAAACATTTTGTCTTTACCAGACCTCCTTTAATCTTCTCAATCTCAGGAACAGGCAACACCCTTCTTCCTGTTAATAGAGCCACATACCTAGAAGCCATCCTTGACCCATTACCCTCTCTCACCTACTCCATCTAGTCAAGACCAAATTAACAGACCTCTTAAGTAGTTTCTTAAATAAGCTTTGACATATTTAAAAAGCTAATAATAATTTAGAAACTTAGAAATCAAAATAATATAATAAACACTTTGAACTGGCACCAAAATTAAGCACTAGAATGTTACCAAATGGTTGTATTTATCCTACATCCTGCCTCCTTTCAGAGGTTACCATTATTCTAAATATTAATTTGCTTTGGTTTTCAAAATATTTTTATTCATGTATTGTATATCCCTAAAAATAATTTGTTTAATCATGCCTTTTTTTTTAGCTTTACAGTTAGAGTATCATGCTATTTGTTGACTTCTGGTTATTTCTGAGATTTAGGAATTCTACTCCATGATTTACACAACACTTTTAGTAATCTTATAGAAAGTAGTTTACATTATGTCATTAAAAAAATAATTTCTATTCTTTGATTGCTTCCCAAACCTACTGGCATGACCCATAAAATTCTGGTCACTGGCTGCTTTTTAATGTAACTATCTGGACATGAAACTGTGTCCTAAAACCATCCTGAATTTTTTAAACTTCCTTAAATGTAACAAGTCCTTTCCCACCTCAGGTAACTGCATCAATGTTTTGTTTCCTTTGACAGGAATACATTCCCCACCCCAACCCCCAGATTTCACCTTGAAGATTTCTACAAATTTTCTTCAAAAGATTTTTGATTCCTGCCACTCAATTTACTCTCTTTCCCAAGAATTTTTACTGTCTTCATGGAACTCACTACAATTTATAAACATTATTTTTTCTTTTGTTTCCCTTCTAATCCTTAACATGAGATGGGATGCTTAATAAATGTTCAGACTATAATTCCCATGACAGTCATTGTTTTTTTCAATACTACACACTTATACCTAGTACAAGGGCTCATACTAGACACTAAATAAAAGTTGTTGAGTGAAAATTAATTTCCCTTAACCCATGGAACACACAGCAGAACAGAACAAGCAAGCTCCTAAGTGCTGATTTACAAGTTCTTCTAATATATTTATTGGGAGAGGACTAAATAATTAAAATGGAGAAAATATAACACATACTATATTTGTGGATTATGTATCAAAGCAAAATTCTGTCCAAACCCCCTATTCTAAATGTGTGAGAGTGATGTCACCAAGATGGTAACATAGGGCATTCCTGACATGCTGTCTCAAAAGAATCACAACTAACTACAATTCATGGACAAGACAATATTGAATAAATCCTAGACCATGGAATGAAGCTGAACCCTCCCGCCCCACCCAGCTTCACAATAAAGACCAAAACAGACTGCATGAGAAGGGTAAAAGGAGCAGCTATACACTGATTTCATTGCCCTTTTCCCAGGATGGTGCAGCACCACACCGAGAGGTCTCCTCTGAGACAATGGTTTCTCCAGTGGGAAAAGAGGGCCCAAGGTGGACATCCAGCTCCCCTAGCATGGTGGGTCACTTCTTAGGTGCCCCCACTGCAGTCTCACCTCATGAAGATTGCAGGGGAATCTGCAGGGCTTCACCACTGGGAATTGGATTGTGACAAAAAAGTGGGGAGGGTCTTGCAACCAGTAGCATTTTGATCTAGGCAAACAAAGTTCCTCTCTGCAGCACCCAAGTAGTATTCCCAGCCAGCTGATTTGCTCATCTGTAGAGTCAAGACAATGACATGGTCTGACCAGGGAACTCATCAGGGTGCAGGTCTACTCAATTTGTGTCCTTAAGTGAAGGGTCTTGTTAACCTTGGAGCCTGGTCTGCCCCTGCCAACACAAGGGAGCTGAATCATAGATAGGCAAATGGCTGATGTAGTTCCTGGCCCCACCCAACCAGAAAGGCTGGCAACAACACCTGGAAGATGTGTATCCCAGTAACATTTGAGCCGAGAGTACCACAGGCAGAGCTGATTGTCCACAGAGCAAAGCTCGTGGCACTGTTCAGCCAGTGAACTTGAAGCATTGATTAGCTTGAGTCAAGACAACAGACAAAGAGCCTTGTCAAACTTGGAGATGGTTTTCCATCTCCACCTGGGCAGTGACACTAATTTATAGCCCTGTCCATTGCTGAATACTGCACACAGTCCACTCAACCAAGGAACCTAATCAGAGCACATGGGAAGCTGTATAGCTCATCCAGCAGTTCTGCTTACAGTGGCACTGTAAACAGAGAGCACAACCCATGGCTTTCCCTGTGTGCAGAGCAAAACCAGAGGCCCCATCTGGCCAGGGAATTTTGTGCATAGTCTTGCATGATTTGTGTCCCTAAACTGTGGGCCATGTAGGCCCTAGGGACTGTTCTGCTCTGACAAGGCAGGAAAGCTAATATGTAGCCCCACCTACTAACAAGTACAGTATTTAGTCTGACCATCCAGTAAGCCTGACCAGAGAACTCAAGCAACTGTGAGTCCTACTGTATAGCTTTACTTAGGAGGGGAACCACACCAGTAGTCCCACCCAACTGTTCTCAGCCAGTGTCACATACTCCACCTCTGACCTCAGAGCTTGGGTGGTGGTCTCACTCCAAAATAGATCCTAATATCAAGCTTATCTGCCTAAGAACATTATCAGTGGACACATCTAGAAACCCAAACTGAGTTGACTGTTGAAGAACTGTCTCTGTTAAAGCAAAACTGTAAAGTCTGGAAGAGGAGACCACTTAACCATTTACTCAAGTGCAGATACCAATGTACGAAATTAAGGATCATGGGAAGTCAGATAAACATGGCACCACAAAAGTAAACTAATAAAGCTTCAATAACTGACCCTAAAAAATAGAGCTCTATTAACCATCAGACAAAGAATTCTGAATAATTCTGTTAAAGAAATTTAGTGAACTACAAGAACACAGACAGATAATTCAGTGAAATTAGGAAAATAATTCATGAACAAAATAAGTTCAACAATAAAATATTAATCATCCCCCACCAAAGAAAGAAATACCAGAGCTAAAATATATAATGGCTGAACTGAGAAATTCAATAGAAAACTTCAAAAGCAGACTTCACCACGCAGAAGGATCAGTGACTTAGAAGACAACACAGTTTGAAATTATCCAGCAAGTAGAGAAAAAGAAAAGAGTAAAGAAAGCCAATGAGACTTAAGGGACACAATCAAAAGAAACAGTATCTGCATTATGGAAGTTCCAGATGGAAAAGAGCATGAGAAAATGACAGCTAGTATATTTAAAACAATAATAGCTAAAAGGGCTTCCCTGGTGGTGCAGTGGTTGAGGGTCCGCCTGCCGATGCAGGGGACATGGGTTTGTGCCCTGGTCCAGGAGGATCCCACGTGCCGTGGAGCGGCTGGGCCCGTGAGCCATGGCCGCTGAGCCTGTGCGTCCGGGCCCTGTGGGAGAGGCCACAACAGTGAGGGGCCCGTGTACCGCAAAAAAAAAAAAAAAAAAAAAAAATTTTTTTAAAAAAAAAAAAAAAAAAAAAAAAAAAAAAAAATAGCTAAAAACTTCCCAAAGAGGAGTGGACATCCAGATTCATGGAGCCCAAAGGATTCCAAATAGGTTGAACCTGATTGGGGCTACACCAAGACACATTATAAGCAATTGTTAAAAGTCAAAGACAAAGAAAGAACTTTGAAAGCAGCAAGAGAAGAGGGAACCCCAATCAGACTATAGGTGGATTTCTCATCAGAAACTTTCAGACCAGGAGAAAGTGGAATGATATATTGAAGGAAAAATATTTGTCAATTAAAAATTCTATAACTGACAAAGCAGTCCTTCAAAAATGAAGGAGAGATAAAGACTTTTTCAAACAAACAAAAGATGAGTGCGTTTATCACTACTAGACTAACCCTACAAAAAATGCTAAAGGGAATTTTCAAAATGGAAGCATAAGGATGCTAATTAATATCATAAAAATATAAGAATGTAGCATAAAACTCACTGGTAATGGCAAATATATAGTCAAAATTAGACTTTTTAATATGGTAATGGTTGTGTGTAATTAATTTACAACTTTAGTTTTAATTTAAAAAACAAAATTAATAAAAAGGAATGATAACTACAGTAATCTGTTATTGGATACACAATATAAAATATGTAAATTGTTAACAATAACGAAAAATGTGATGTGGGGAGAAGTAAAAGTGTAAAGTTTAGAAATGGTATTCAACTTAAGTTGTTGTCAGTTGAAATAGGGTATTACAATTTTAAGATATTTTATGTATGCCTCATGGTAACCGCAAAGGAAAAGCCTGTAGTAAATACACAAACATGGTAAAGAAGTCAAAGCATGTTGATACCAAAACTCATTAAAACACACAAAAAGAGTAAGATATGAGGAACAATGAATCTCCAAAATAGCCAGAAACAATGAACAAAATGACAATATTAAGCACTTACCCATCAATAATTACTATAAATGTAAATATATTAAATTATCCAATCAGAAAACATAGAATAGCTAAATGAATTTTTAAAAAATCCAACAATATGCTACATACAAAAGATTCACGTTAGCCTTGAAGACACATATAGACTGAGAATAAAGGAATGAAAAGATATTTCAAGCAAATAGTAACTAAAAAAAGGGGGAGCCCTAGCTGTATTTATGTCAGACAAAATAGACTTTAAACTAAAAATGGTAAAATGAGAAAAAGAAGGTCATTATAAAATGATAGAGAATCTGAACCATCAAGAAGCTATAACAATTATAAATAGTTATGCACCCAATATTAGAGCATCTAAAAAAGCAAAACCTAACAGAGCTAAAATAAGAAATAAACAGCAGTACAGTAATAGTTGGGGACTTTAATACCCCACTCTCAACAATGGATAGATTATCCACACAGGGCATCAATAAGGAAACAGCAGACTTTAACCACACTATAGACCAAAATGGACCTAACAAAAAAAACATAAAACATTATATCTGACAACAGCAGAATACACATTCTTCTGATGCACACTTGAAACATTTTCTAGGATGGACCATATGTTAGGCCACAAAACAAATCTTGTCAAATTCAAGAAGATTGAAATCATACCAAGTATCTTCTCTGACCACAATGGTATAAAACTAGATACCAATAACAGAAGGAAAACTGGAAAAATCATGAATACATGGAAATTAAAAATGCCCTTGTTAACAACCAATAGGTCAAAGAAGAAATTAAAGGGTAACTAAAAACTTATCTTGGAAAAACAAACATGGAAACAAAACATACCAAAACTAATGGCATGTAGCAAATGCTGTTCTAAGAGAGAAGTTCATAATGATAAAAGCCAACATTAAGAAACAAGAAACATCTCAAATAAAAAACCTAACCCTAGTTTCTGGCCTCAAGAAACTAGAAAAAAAGAACATTAAGCCCAAAGTTGCAGACAGAAGAAAGTTATAAAGATTAGAGCAGAAATAAATGAAATAGCAGGAAGACAAAAGAAAAGGCTAACCAAACTAACAATTGGTTCTTGGATAAGGTAAATAAGATTTACCAACCTTTAGCTAGATTAACCAGGTACAAAAGGAAAACCCAAATCAACAAAATTATGTATGAAAAATGAGACATTACAACTGACACCACAGAAATACAAAAGATTATAAGAGGCTACTATGAACAACTATATGTGAACAAATTCAACAACCTAGATGAAGTGGAAAAATTCTTAGAAACTTACAACCCACCAAGACTGATTAGAAAGATATAGAAAATGTGAATAGACTAATTACTCTTAAGGATATTGAATCAGTAATCAAAAATCATCCAAGAAAGGAAAGTCCAGGACCAACAGTACTTTGGTAATTTTTATCAAACACTTAAAGAAGAATTAAGCCAATCCTTCTCAAATCCTTCAAAAAATCAAAGAGAAGGGAACATTCGCAAGCTCACTTTACAAGGCCACTATTACCCTGATACTAAAGCCAGAGAGGGATACTAAAAGAAAAAAAAAAACAACAACAACTTCAAAACAATATCCTTGATGAATATAGATGCAGAAATTCTCAATAAAATACTAGCAAACAGAATTAAGCAACATTTTAAAAGGATCATTCACCATGATAAAGTAGCATTGATTCCTATGATACAAGGATGGTACAACATATGCAAATCATACAATGTCATACATCACATTAATAAAATGAAATTTAAAAATCATATGATCATCTCAATTAACACAGAAAAAGCATTTGACAAAATTCAACATTTGTTCATTTAAAAACTCTTAACAAATTAAGTATAGAAGGAATGTACCACAGCATAATAAAGGCCATATGTGACAGGTTCACAGCTAACATTATATTCAGTGGTAAAAGTTTAAAACCTTATTAAGTTCAGGTACAAGACAAGGACACCCACTCTCACCACTCCTATTCAACATAGTGCCAGTAGTTCAACCAGAAAAATCAGGTAAGGAAAAGAAATGAAAGGCATCAGAACTGGAAGGGAAGTAGAACTGGCTGTATTTGAAGATGATTGATTTTGTATAGAAAATCCTAAAGACTCCACCAAAAAAACTATTAGATGTAATCAACATTTAGGAAAGTTGCAGGATATGAATTTAACATACAAAACACACAACAGTTTCTATAAACTAACAACAATTTATCTGAAAAAGAATGAAAGCAACTCTATTTACAATAACATCAAAAACAATAAAATACTTAGGAATAAATTTAACCAAAGAAGTGAAAGGTTTCTATTCTGAAAATTACAAGACACTGATGAAACAAATTAAAGATACAAGTAAATGGAGAGGTATCCTGTTTATGAATTTGTAGAATGAATATTGTTAAAATGCCCATACTATGCAAAGCTGATTATAGAGTCAAATGCAATCTTGATCAAGATTCCAATGGCATTTTTTACAGAAGTAGAAAAAAATTCCTAAAATGTGTATGGAACCAGAAAAGACTCCAAATAGCCAAATCAATCCTGAGAAAGAAGAATAAAGTTAGAGACATCATACTTCCTGATTTTGAGCTATATTATAAAGCTATAATAATAAAAACAGTATCATACTGGCATAAAATCAGACACATAGACTAAGGGAACAGAATTGAGAGCCCAGAAATAAACCCTGCATATATGGTCAACTAATATTTGACAAGGGAACCAAGACTACTCAACAGACAAAAAGAGTCTTTTCAATAAATTGTGCTGAGGAAATTGGATATGCACATGTAGTAGAATGAAATTAGACACTTATTTTACACCAGTCACAAAAATAAACTCAAAATGAATTAAATACTTAAATGTAAGACCAGACGCCATAAAATTCCTAGAAAAAAAGAGGAAAAGAGCTGTTTAACATGAGTGTTGGCAATGGTTCTTTGGATGTGACACCTACAGCACAAGCAATTAAATTAAAAAAAAAAAGAAACAAAAACAAAAAACAAGTGGGACTACATGAAACTAAAAAGCTTCTGCATAGCAAGAGAAATGATCAAGAAAATAAAAAGACAATCTTCAGAATGTAAAAATATATTTGCAAACCATATATCAGAGAAGAGGTTACTATCCAAAATATATAAAAACTCATACAACTCAATAGCAAGAAAATAAATAATCCAACTGAAAAATGGACAAAGGACATGAATACACTTTTTTTCCAAAGAAGATAAATGGTCAACAGGTACACTAAAATGTGATCAACATCACTAATCTTCGAAACCACCAATATCACCTCACGCCTGTCAGAATGGGTAGCATCAAAAAGACAAGAGATAACAAATACTGGGGAGGATGTGGAAACAAGGGAACGCTGTGCACTGTGGGTGGGAATGTATATTTGTATAGCCACTGAGGAAAACAGTATGGAGGTTACTCAAATAATTAAAAATAGAATTTCCATATGATCCAGCAATTCCACTTCTGGGTATTTATCAAAAGGAAATGAAAACACTAACTTGAAAAGATACCAGCACCCCTATGTTCATAGCAGCATTATTTACAATAGCCAAGACATGGAAGGAAGCTAAGTGCCCACTGATGGATGAATGGATAAAGAAGTAGAAGATGGGGTATATAGGTAAAATTTATATATACACACACATACACAAATTTGTGTATGTATATAAATTATTAATAATAAATTTATTATTTATTAATAATAAATTTATTATTCAGCCATAAAAAAGGAAATCCTGCTGTTTACAACAACCTGGATGGACCTTGAGGGCATTATGCTAAAGAAAATAAGTCAGAGAGAGACAAATATTGTATGATCTCACTTATAAGTGGAATCTAAAGAAACAAACAAAAACAGCCTCCAGGACAAATAAATATGTAGAAAAAGATATCAGATTTGTGTTTACCAAAGGTGGGGAGTTGGGGGAGGGGAATTGGATGAAGTTGATCAAAAAGTACACACTTGAGTTATAAATAAATACTAGGGATGTAATGTACAACATGATGACTATAGTTAACACTGCTATATGGTAAATTTGAAAGTTCAGAGAGTAAAATCCTCAAAGTTCTCATCACAAGGAAAAAAACAATCATTTTTCTTTTCTTTTTTTGTATTTATATGATAATGATGGATGTTAACTAAGCTTATTATGGTAATCATTTCACAATATACCTAAGTCAAATCATTATGCTATACACCATACATTTATATAGTATTGTTTTTCATATCTCAATAAAACTGGAAAAATTAAATTTATATATGTGCATCTTTAGACAATACAAGGATGACCAAGAGCAAACCAATATAATGTGGTAATTTTGGGTGCTGGACCATTATTCATTCTTTCAGTGTACTCTCATTATTTATTCCTTGACATACTCCATTATTATAATAGAGCAAACTTCTTATTGGACTGCTATTCTCTTTCATACTCTATGATCTTCTATCATTCTTATTTTACTTATGCTCACCTTTATTTCTATTAATAACCCACCAGTCCATAGCTTCAGAACTCTGGCTTAAAACCTTGGCAAAACCTTGTTTTTAGTTAGTTAATGTCCTATTTTACTTTCTTTTGTTATACTAGTAACGGTGAAATTGGGAATATAGTCAGACCAGTAATTCAGCCTCTGAGAGGACTGGAGTATGGGGTGTTTAGGCATCTTTATAAGAAAACTCAAGTATGATTTGGGGAAAGGGCTGGCAGAAAACTCAAGTATGATTTGGGGAAAGGGCTGATTTAGTGGGTGACTCAGAATATTTTGAATTGCTCCTTTGATATGTCCCAGAAGCTGGCTACTGTAGAAATTAGGATATATGTAGAGGTTAAATAATCTCAGCTATTCTGTTTGGAGGACCATAAAAAGGAGTAAATCAGAAAAGCCTATAAAATAACCTTATGAAATTTAGAACATTTAAAATAAGGATTGAGGAATTTCCTGCAAGAAAGACATTAAAAATTGTAGCCTAAAGCAATATGCTCAGATGGTTAAAGACTGTTCTAGTGATGCCAAGGTCATAGATCATATAAGGGCCAGTTAGTTTTGAATTAAAAAGAAAATCCTCCTCATGATAATGGATGCTACTCATAATCTAGATCCTTTGCAAATAGGTGCTACAGACTCATTAGAAGCAGCAAGAGACTGAATCAGCTCAGACCATGTATATATAGACCTCGAAAAGTAATTTATAGTACATATACCACCAATAATCTTCTAGTAGATCTGCAGTAGCATCATTGTATATGAAATTGAGTTCATTTTTATAACTATGATGAATAATTGTAATATGTATAATAATTTTTAACCTTGCAGTATATAATCATAAGTTGCTAAAAGACCTAAAAATGAGTATTTATGGGCTTTTAAATAATAATCCCAGAATGGTCAGTATCATGAATGGAAAGATATATTACACTAACCTTTTTTGAAACTCAATGTCTAAAAATAGTGACAATCTTGGATTGTGTAACAGGTAGAGATTAAGAAGCTATTGACCATAAAATCAAGACATGATAAAGTGTTGTTTTTTCATATAAATCCAAATCTTTGTACAGCTATTTTTTCAAGGTGGATCTATCCCAAATGTCAAATGAAATTGATCCAAAGTTTTCACAGCGGAGCCAGAATATGACTATATTTTGGATTCATCCTATTTTATCTGTGGATTCCAAATATGAACTGTTGGTGAAAATGATCTAAAATTGATCTTAAAACATTTACTTACAGACTATCATTTTGATCTGAATAGAATTATAACTTCTGCATTGATATGTCACCCCAAGGCACTTGAAATATCTTTAAAAATCAGAATTGTTACTACTACTTTACCAATGAGAAAATATAAAATCAAGAGAATGATGCTAACGCTTCAAGTAGACACCAGTAAAAATGACATGGTTTATAACAATAACTAGACCCTCAACACAGTACAGCAATTTTGTTTTTACTTGATCCTGGCTAATATGCTTTTGGGCTTTTCTCATGTGCTCTTTCATAATTTAACTATTCTTTTCAGTTTTTCTACTCATCTATACCTACTTCATTCTAACAAACTCCTTGTGCTCTGTATCACAAGGAAAATAAAAGCTATCCATTGTGAACTTCTCTGGTCTTCAAATTATCCATCATTTCCTTCTTTCATAAATGCATGAACATCTGTCCTTTCTAAAAGTGTGGATCCCTCCTTTTGTTTATTTATCCCCCAACTTCTCATGTAATCCAGGATCTTGTTCTGCCCATTGTCACCCTTTCTTCTGTTGCTTTAATTCTCCAGATGTTTTTCCTTTCCTTCAAAAACTGTAAATGTGCTAAAATCAAACAACAAATAAAAACTTCTTTGACTCTACTTTTAGTTCAAGCTGTTACAGTCACATTCTTCTCTACTACAACAAAATTCTACTTTCTCAACTCCCTTTACTCCTAGAAAGATTGCTCTCTGATTTCTTTCCACCTCACTTAGTTTTCTCTTTTTATTTAGCATATAAATAACTAATTGCAAAGGTCTCAATTTCTATTCTAAATGTCTTTGCCAAATCAAATGCCTTCTTTTCAAAACTCCTCTCTATGCTAATTTCTGGTTTTCCTTCTATTACACTGACCGTTCAATTTCAGACTTTCTCCCACTGGTTCTTCTTTATTTTTGACACTCAAATGTAGGTGTCCCTTAGAGCTTCATTCTTGACTGTTTGCTCTTCCTGTGGTTTCCAGGCTCTACATATAGAGTGCACATACTCCCATATACACCTCAATCATGGTAACTCCACTTTTATCAACATTATATACAGTCTCTAAATGTATTTAAAACAAAGGATTTGTGGATTAGAAACAAAACAAAAAAAAAACAAGTCTACCACCACCTAGATGATTTCATTCACTTTCATCACTTTAAATGCAACAACTGAAAAGCCCATACCTTCTCTCTCAGGTTTACCCATTGGATAAGTCATTGGATAAAGAATGCCCTATTAAATCAAAGCCAAGTTTATCATGTTCTTCCACATTAGTATTTGGGCTGATAGCTATTTCATGACAGTTTATTTCTCTCTCCTCATTTTTTCCTGCTGCTTATGTTTCGGTCCAGCCACAAAGCTGAACAAACTTGATTAGAGATTATAAACACAATGGTACGCGGCCCAGACAGGAATGAGAAACAATAAAGAGCGGTGGGAATGGTGGTGACCTAAGCAGACCAAACAAACACATCTGCATGTCAGATGTTGCTCACTGATGGCCAGTATTCAGCCTCTGTGCTAACAGTCAGCGTTCCCAGTGCTGGGCCTCTGTCACTTTGTCACGGTATTTGATGTTGAACTCTGATTATGGCTAATAACAGGTATCCAAAAATGTTTGAAAACTTAGTGAATAAACTGAGAAATAGTCAAAGTGAAATGAAGCCCGCTTACACATTCTAAATGATTTATCTAGGTCTGAATATGGAGTGATGTCCAGGTGTAGACACAGACAAACATAATAATCACCAAATTTTCTATTTCCCCATCTTCTTTTGAGGGCTTTTTCCTAAATTCCTTAACTTAAAAATATATATACTATCATTACCTTTTAAGCAAATACACAGGATTTTCTCAAAGAGAATGCCATTGATACTACCCTTTTGCTAGCTGATATAAGGCACAGTTGTCAGAAAAACAAAGTTCTATTTTGAACGTAAATTTTTGTTCATTCAAAGTAAATTATTCCTTCCAGAATACAAGAAGGCAGACCACAGTTTAACATTTTTAATGTCCCAGATGATGGTAATTTACTAAGAGGAGAGGTTTACTTTAATAGAGCATATTTTCCTAACACTCTCCTCTCATAGGATTAGACTCAACATTAATTTTTATCATGTTACGAGCAGTCTACTAAGTATATACCAAATTCAATTTCTGCCTCTTAGAAAAGTAAAGTGCAAGTTAAAATAATATACATGATGCTAATAATTCTTATATTTTGTATTATGCCACTGAGTTAAAGATAAATACTTTGAAAACATTAATCCTTTAAACAAAATTCTTATTTTACTCACTCATATTATGTTGGCTATTTTATTTGAAGAGAGGCTGGAGATGAGGATGTTGGAGACCTCCACAGGTAGCTCTTCATGAACCAGATCACCTAGGAATAGAAAATAGCATAAAGTGAGTAGAGGGTCAATCTCAAAGCCCAAGGATAGGTAGGGAGAGAAAAAGGAGACCAAAAACTAACCAAGAAGAAAACGTGGAAGGATTATGTACAAATGTTAAAAAACTCAATAATATGCACTGAAGGAGATACCAAGGAGACTGAAAATTTAAAGAAGAAAGGAGTAAACATTGGGTTAAATATGGGAAAAGAGGTTCCATAAAATACAGACTTAAAACTTTTTTTTTTCTAGCGTGTGGAATGTCATGAATAACTTTTGCAAAAAGAAATGTACTAAGTGACCTTAGAAGAGTAAAAGTATTAGAGGGGAACCAGAGGTCTGTTTTCTATGGGTTATAGAAAATATAGAAGACAAAGTTTTTTATGTTTTTTGTTTGCTGGTTTAGTATAGAAATAGATTTCTAAGCATATTATATTGAAATAATGTGTTGAAGCTTCTAACTCATTCACTGTCAGCTTTTCAAAGGCAGAAAACATTTATTTTTTTTGGTCCTTGCTTTAGAGTGAGTATTCAGTCATTCTTTAATGAATTTTCTGTGAATATTAAGAAAAGGAGAAAAATATACATGACAAAAATTATTTATATGAAGAGCTGTTTCTTATCAATCAGAGGGCTGGACTAAATGACCCTAATTACCTTTTAGTTTGTGATGTCTTTGCTTTTTTGCTTTTAATGTAACAGAGGATCAACTAGTATTAACAATTATAGACATAATTATGATACTTAAGTCTCCTAGGAATATCTTTGCTTCTGCTCTCTTTATTAACTTAAAAAAAAACCCATAAAGATAATTAAAATGCCTCCACCAGAAATTTCCCCCAGTGTCAGCACCACTACATAGAAAGCAAATGCTTGTCTATAACAAAACGTAAGTAAAAGTTTTTAAAGTTTTGGATCATGATCTTTTCCATGTTATATTAGATGCCTGTCACAACCTCTGTATTTTTAATTTTAAATAAATAATATTATTTATTATTATTTTAAATAAATACTATAAATAATTTAAAATTTTTATTTAAATAAATTAAATTCAAATGAATTTAAATTACTTTGCTACATGGCCTTAATCTGACCATCTGGCTGTGCTGTATATAGCTCAATCATAGCTCTTTACAATTTAAATTCACATTATTCTGTAACTGGACTGAACCTGACACTTAGAAGTCCTGACTTTGAGGTATATCTATTTTACTCATTTTTTTTTTTTTCTTCTATGGTCATATGAAGAAGAAATAGGAGGAAGAGGATGAAGAAGAAACGATAGTATTTCCAACTGTCAACAACAACAATAAGATCATTGTCATGTAGTCTGGCAATAGGCACATTTGATCATCAAATATATGTAATGCACACTCTGTACCAGGCCCCAGCTATTGACAACCATAACAGCAGAAAGTGATCTGATAATCTATTTATGCATGGTGGTATATAAATGAAAATCTTCTAAAGACAAATTTATTATGCCCCAGAATCCTTATAGCATTGATGAGACCTGGCTAGAATAGACGGGAAGAGGCCGCTCATGGCAATGCATTCATGTTTTTGGACACTGCAATAGCCTCTTAGGTGCACTTTCTTCTTACATCCTTAGTCTATAATCCATTTTTCTCCTAGAAGCCAGAGTGGTGTTTTTTTTAAACATACGTGCCACAACATCATTCCCTTGCATAAAATCCTTGATATCTTACATAGAAGAAAAGTTTCACGTTTTGTCTATTTCATGAAGCCCTACTGGCCCAAGTCTAGGCTCCCTCTGCTAACTTAGCCACGCTGCTGCTCCCAACCTGTTCCAGCCACACTGATTTTTTTCTTTCATTATTTGAATTAAGTTCTTCTCCATCTACCTGGAAAACTGTATCCAATATTTGCAATATTGGTTCATTCTTAGTACCCATATGTTAGAAAGACACTCTCCAGCCATCCAGTCTAAACCTGTCACACTCTTTCATCATTTTATATAATTTTCTGCCAGATAATCTCTATCAGGTGATGGTCTTATGTTTACTGTGTGTTTTCTTCCTCACAGTACAATCCATGACAATGGAAATATTGTTTTTTTTTGTTCACTGATGCATCCTCAATGAGAACAAAGAACGACACCAAGTGAGCATTCTACAAAGATGTACAGAGTGAAGGAATGCCCCTGTATAATTCGTTTATGCTTAGACAATGGAACAGTGTTAATATAAGCATTCACAGCAAATTAATATAAGCATTCAAGTTTCAGGTTCAAGATGGTGATGTAGGAACTCCTGAACTCACCTCCTCCCACACACACTCTGAATATACAATTTCCTTTGAAAGAGACCCCAAACTAACTGACTCCTACACATGGGTGAACAAGAAGAAAATCCACATCAAAGCAGGTAGGGAAGCTGAGACACAATCTTGCTATAAACCCCCCTTTAGCTCAGTGATTCACAATCAGAAGGGAACTCATAAACCCAAGCTTATCTCTGAGGAGTGAAGGGTTTGAACCTCATATCAGGTACCCCAACTTTTAAGATCTGCACCTGAGAGATGAGACCCAAAACATCTATCTTTGAAAGGCAACAGGGCTTGAAACCACAAGGCTACAATGAGCTGAGAAACAATTTTTAGAGTTTGTGCACATGGAGAGCCCATTGCAGAGGGAGCTGACTGAAAAGCACCCAGACTTTCTGTGAAAGAGGCTTAGGTGATTATCTTAAAGCACTGACCAGAGGGGCAGACATCTAATTTAACACACATGTAGGGACCTACTGAACTACTCTCTGGGGATGGATGATGACTGCCACCATCTTTGTGATCTCCCTCTGTCTTGCTCCAGATTGCCAGTATATCCTAGAAAGGAGCTTGTGCCAACATCTGGTGTCCTGATTTCTGTGGTTACCATCCATGGGACAACTCTAGATCACCTGACTCTGTTGTTCAGTGGAACTAATGTTTGTGAATCCCACAGGACATTAACAGAGAAAGAGTTCTTAACCCCCTACTGCCCCCAGGGTAAAACAGAGAAGCAATAGACTGAGGTGCCCAGTCTCTCTATAAAGAGGCATATTAGCTTATCTTCAAAGCTGTGGCCTGAGGGCAGGCTAGAATTAAATACACATCTAATGGCCAACTATGATCCCCTCCATACTTTGGAGGGTGGGTGCTATCGTCACACACTCTCTCTCTGCTACACTCCAAAGACCCTGTATCTCCTGGAGGGGAGAGTGTACATGTCTCTGGTACACCAGTTTTTACATCTGGTATCCCAGTTTTTGTGGCTGCTGCTGAGGGGATGCCTCTTGACCACCTGGCTCTGTGGCCAGTGAAGCTTGCATTCCTGGGTCCCACAGGATTGTAACATGGAGAAAGAGTTATTTGTCAGCTACCACCAATAGGCAAAGTGCAGACTGCAGACTAAAAAATACCTCCAATCTTTCTACGAAAGAAGCCTATTTGCTGTTTTTGGAGCTTTGGTCTGAGGGGCAGGCTTCTGGTTCAGCACACACCTAGAGGCTTACTGAGGTGCTTTCAGGGAATGAAAGCCAGTGGACTTCACATTTGTCTCTCTCTCAACTCACTGGTATCTCTCAGAAAGGAACTTGTACCCATGTGTGGCACTCCAATTTTTTGCAGCTGCCACGCAGGGCTTAACTCTAGATAGCCTGACTCTGGTAGCCAGTGGTACTTACATTTGAGATACCACAGGACTGTATATATTTGCATTCTTTAAAATCTGCTGCCTGAGGGTCTGGCTTTCAATCAGCCTGAATCTAGGTGCTAAGTAAGAACCTCTCCTTTGGGACACTGACATGTTTTGGCATACACTCAACTACCAGGAGCCATTAAGAATAAACAAAGCTGCTTGGACAATTATAGAAGTTTGAGAAATAACCAAGTGCTAGGATAGGGTTGAACAAAATTCATCTTCTATATGACACCACTCCATCAAGACTGGGAGAGGTGGTTATTTTATCTAATCCATAGAAACCAACTCAGAAAGCCAAGCAAAATGAAGAACAGAGGAATATGTTCCAAAGGAAAAAATAAGATAAAACCCCAGAAAAAGTTCTTAACGAAATGGAGATTTGGTAATGTGATTTACCTGATAAAGAGTTCCAAATAAGATTCATAAATATGTTCAATGAGCTCGGGAAAAGTAAGGATGAACAAAATGAGAACTTCAACAAAGAGACAGAATATACCAAATAAAAACCATGGAGACGAAGAATACAATAACTGAACTGAAAAATACACTATCAGACTAGATAAAGCAAAAGAAAAGATCAGTGTACATGAACACAGAGCAGTGGACCTCACCCTATCAGAGCAGCAAAAAGAAAAAAGAATGAAAAAAAGTGAAGGTAGCTTAAGGGACTATGACACAACATCAGGTGGAGCAACATTTATAATATAGGGGTCCCCAAAGAAGAAGAGAGAGAAAAGGGCAGAAAATGTATGTGAAGAAATAATGGCTGAAAACTTTTCTTAACCTGGAGAAGAAAACAGACATCCAGACCCAGGAAGGTAAGAGAGTTCCAAATAAGATGAACCCAAAGACACCCACACTAAACACATTATAATTAGACTGTCAAAAGTTAAAAACAAAGAGAGAACCTTGAAAGCAGCTAGAGAAAAAAAACTTATTACACCCATAAGACTATTAGCAGGTTATCCAGCAGAACCTTTGAAGGCCAGAAGAGAGTGACACAATATATTCAAATTGCTGAAAGAAAAAAACAACTGCTAACCAAGAATACTCTACCCAGTAAAACTATCATTCAGAATTGGAGAAATAAAGTGTTTTCTAGACAAACAAAAGGTAAAATCATTAATCACCCCTAAACTGGCTTACAAGATATGTAAAGGATTTCTTTAAGCTGAAACTAAAGGGCACCAAGTAGTAACAGGAAAAAATATGAACATATAAATCTCCCAGTAAAGGTAAACATATAGTAAAATTCAGAATAATATAATTTTATAAAGATGATGTATTAATCACTTCCAAAGCTAGTATAAAAGGTAAAAGAGAAAATTAGTAAAAATAACTATAACTACAATAATTTGTCAATGAATAGAGAAAATAAAAAGTAGTAAGTTATGACATCAAAAACATGCAATATTGTGAGATGGGTAAAAATGTAGAGTTTTAGAATGCATTCAAACTTTTTAATCAACTTAAAATAGACTGTTATGAATATAAGTTGTTTTATGTAAGTCTCATAGTAACCACAAAGTAAAAACCTAAAGGAGATATACAAAAGAGAAAGAAATTTAAGCATACGACTAAAGAAAGTCATCAAACTGCAAAGAAAGGAGCAAGAGAAGAAAGAACAGAGGAACCATAAAAAAGCCAGGAAACAATTAACAAAATAGTGATAGGTACATACCTATCAATAATTACTCTAAATATAAATGGATTAAATACTCCAATCAGAAGACAGAGTGGCTGAATGGATGAAAAACAAGACCCCTATATATGCTGCCTACAAGACTCACTTCGGAATTAGGGACACACAGACCAAAAGTGAAGAGAAGGAAAAAAGATGTTTCATGCAAATGGAAACCAAAAGGAAGCTGGGGTAGCTATACTTATATCAGACAAAACAGACTTTAATACAGACTGTAACAAAAGACAAAGAAGGGCATTACATAATGATAAAGGGGTCAACACACAAGAGGATATAACATTTGTAAATATTTATTTACCCAAAATAGAAGACCTAAATATATAAAGCAAATATTAACAGATCTAAAGGGAGAAATAGACCACAATACAACAATAGTAGGGAACTATAATACCTCACTTACATCAATGGATAGATCATCCAGACTGAAAGTCAATAGGATATATTGGCCTTAAGCAATATGTTGGACAAGATGGCCTTAATAGAAACATAAAGAATATTTTATCCAAAAGCAACAGAATGCACACTCTGAGTACACTTGGAATACTCCACAGGACAGTCCATATATCAGGTCACAAAACAAGTTAAAAATTTAAGACTGAAATTATATCATGCATCTTTTCAGATCACATTGGTAAACTAGAAATCACTTACAAGAAGAATATTGGAAAATGTACAAGTATGTGGAAATTAAGCAACATGCTACTGAACAACCAGTGGGTCAAAGTTAAAATCAAAAGAGAAATAAAAAAATTATCTTGAAACAAACCAAAATGGAACTACAACAGCCCCAAAGCAGTGATAAAGCAAAAGCAGTTCTAAGAGGCAAATTCATAGCAATAAACGCCTAAGTTGAGAAACAAGAAGAATATCAAACAACCCTTTTTTAAACCTCAAGCAAATAGAAAACGAATAAGAAAATCCCAAAGTTAATAAAAGGAAGGAAATAGCAAAAATCAGAGTGGAAAAAACTGATAGAGATTAAAATGACTATAGAAATAATCAATGACACTAAGAGCTGGGTTTCTGAAAAGATAAACAAATTGACAAGTTTTAGCTAGATTCAACAAGAAAAAAGAGAAGAATCTAGCAAATAAAATTAGATATGAAAGAGGAGACATTAAAACTGATACCACAGAAATATAAAGAATCATAAGAAACTATTATAGCAATTACACAATAGCAAACTGAATAACCTAGAAGAAATGGATAAATTTCTAGAAACATACAACCTACCAAAACTGAATCATGAAGAAATAGAAAATCTGAACAGACTAATTACTAGCAATATGATTGAGTCAGGAATCAAAAACCTCCCAAAGAAAAAAAGCCCAGGACCAGATAGCCTTTCTGGTGAGTTTTACTAACCATTCAAAGAATTAAAGCCAATTCTTCTGAAACTCTTCCAAAAAAATAGAAGGGAACACTTTCAAACTCACTTTACAAGGCTGGCATTACCCTGATACCAAAACAAGACAAGGTCACCATAAGGACACAATATTAGAGGCCAGTATATCTGATGAACATAGATGTGAAAAAATTCAACAAAATATTAGCAATCAAAATTTAGCAATGCATTAAAAGAATCACACACCATGATAAAGTGGGGTTTACTCAGAGATACAAGGATGGTTCAACATCTGCAAATCGATGTCTATACCACATTAACAAAATGAAGAATAAAAATTATATGACCATCTCTAATAGATGCAGTAAAGCACTGGACAAAATTCAACATCCATTTATGACAAAAAGTCTCAACAAAGTGGGTATTGAGGGAATGTATCTCAACATAATAAAAGCTATATACATACAACAGCTAATATCATACTTAATTGTGAAAAGCTGAACACCTTCCCTGTATGCTCAAGAACAAAACAAGAACACCCACTCTCACCAATTTTATTCAACACAGTATTGGAGGTCTAGGTAGAGCAATTAGGCAAGGAAAAAAATAAAAAGCATCCAAATTGGAAAGGAAGAAGTAAAATGGTCATTATTTTCAGTTGGCATGATATTATATATAGAAAACCCTAAAAATTCACCAAAAACTCTTATAAACAAATTCATTAAAGATTCAGGATACAAAATCAATATAAAAATGTCATGTTTCTATACACTAATAACAAACTATCAGAGAATTTAAGAAAAAGACTCATTTGCAAATTCATTTTTAAAAAAAAACTAGAAATAACTTTACCCAAGTAAAAGGTACTGAAAATTTTAAGACATTAATGAATGAAGAAGACACAAATAAATGAAAAGATATACTGTGTTTATGTATTAGAAGAATTACTGTTGCCAAAATGTCCATACTACCCAAAGTAATCTATGGATTTAGTGTAATTCCCATTAAAAATTCCATTAGTGTTTTTCACAGAAATAGAACAATCCTAAAATTTGTATGGAACCACAAAAGACCTCAAGTAGCCAAAGCAATCTTGAGAAAGAAAACCAAAGCTGGTGGCATCATGCTCCCAGATTTCAAATTTTACTACAAAGCTATAGTAATCAAAACAATATGATATTGGCATTAAAAACAGACACATAGATCAATGGAACAGAACAGATAAAAATAGAAATAAACCCACACAGCTACCATCAATTAATTTATGAGAAAGGAGTCAAGAATATACACAATGGGGAGGGAAAACAGCCTATTCCATAAATGGTGTTGGGAAAACTGTACAGCCACATGCAAAAGAAATGAAAGTAGGGCGGAATCTTACACCATACCCCAAAACTAACTCAGAATGAAGTGAAGATTTTAACATAAGACCTGAAACCATAAAACTCCTAGAAAAAAATGTAGGTGGCAAGATCCTTGACATTGGTCTTGATGATGATTTTTTGGATTTGAAGCAAAAATCAACAAATGGGACTCCATCAAATTGAAAAGTTTCTGAACAGAAATGAAACATCAACAAAATGAAAAGGCAACCTACTTAATGAAAATTTGCAGATCATATATCTGATAAGAGGTTAGTATGTAAAATATATACAACTTGTACAACTCATACAACTAAATACAAAAAAAAAAAAAAAATCCAGTTAAAAAATGGGGGGGGGTGGGGGAATTTAATACTCATTTTCTGAAGGGAATATACAGATAGCCAACAGATATGTGGAAAGTTGTCCAACACCACTTTTTTAAAATACATTTATTTATTTATTGGCTGCGTTGGGTGCACTAATTGTGGCAAGCACAGGCTACTCTTCATCACAGTGTGTGGGCTTCTCACTGTGGTGTCTTCTCTTGTTGCAGAGCATGGGCTCCTGATGCGCAGACTCCAGTAGTTGTGGCTTGTGGGCTCTAGAGTGCAGGCAGTAGTTGTGGCGCATGGGCATAGTTGCTCTGCAGCATGTGGGATCTTCATGGGCAAGGGATCAAACCTGTGTCCCCTGCATTGGCAGGTGGATTCTTAAACACTGTGCCACCAAGGAAGTCCATCCAACACCATTAATCATCAAGGAAATGAAAATCAAAACCACAAAGTGCTAACTCCTTACACCTGTTAGAATGTCTGTGATCAAAAAAACAAAAAATAACAAGTGTTGTCCAGGATGTGGAGAAAAGGAAACCTTTGTGCACTATTGGGGGGAATATAAATTGGTGCAACCACTATGGAAAACAGTTTGAATGTTCATCAAAATATTAAAATTAGAACTACCATATGATCCAGCAGTTCCACATCTGAGTATTTATCCAAAAAAAACAAAAACACTAACTTGGAAAGGTATATGAACCCCCATGTTTGTTGCAGCATTATTTACAATAGCCAAGACATAGAAGTAACCTAAGTGTCCACTGATGGATGAATTGATAAAGAAAATGTGGTAAATAAACACACACACACACACACACACACACACACACACACACACACACACACACAGGAATATTATTCAGCTATAGAAAAGAAGAAAATCTTGCTGTTTGTGACAACAGAAACAGACCTTGATGATATTATACTAAATGAAATAAATTAAAGGCTAATACATATGATCTCACTTAAATGTAAAATCTAAAACAAAACAAAATTAAAAAATCAGAAAACAAAAATATGAGCTCAGAGATACAGAGAACAAGTTAGTAGTTTCCTGATGTGGGGGAGGGGAGTTATAGATGGACAAAATGGGTGATGGGGGTCAAAAGTTACAAACTTCCAGTTAGAAAATAAATAGGTCATGGGTGGTATAGACAACATGATGACTATAGTTAATAACATCATATTACATATTTGAAAGTTGATAAGAGAGTATGTTTTAAAAGTTCTAGTCACAAGAAAAAATATTGAAACTATGGTGACAGATGTTAACTAAACTTATTGTGGCAATCATTTTGCAATATATACAAATATCCAATCATTATGTTGTACACCTGAAATTGATATAATGTTATATGCCAATTACACTGCTAACATTTTTTTAAAAAGCTGTTAGGTACTTAGAAAGCACTAGGCATTAAACACATTACCTGCAATAACTAATTAAATCTACATCTATATATTATTATTCCAAATTTAGAGAAGAGGAAACTGACACTAGAAAATTTAAATTGCAGAAAGTCCCACACCTATTAAGCAATGGAGCTGGGATATTCAACCAGGTCTTTCTGAAATCTTATCTGGAACTCTTAATCCATTGACTGTACACAAAGTTACACCACAAAGGAAGACAGATATTGGGCTGAAAATTAACACTGATAGAAAAGGTGGAAAGCTGCTATGAACTGAATTGTATCCCCCCTCAAATTCATATGTTGAAATAATTTACAATGTGACTGTATTTGGAGATAGGGCTTTTAGGAGGTAATTAAGGTTAAATGAGGTCATAAGGATGAACTCCTAGTCTGATAGGATTGGTGGCCTTATGAGAGGAGGAAGTGAGAGAGATCCTTCTCTCTTTCTGTCATGAGGGACATAGTGAGAAGGCAGCAGTATGTAAGCTAGGAAGAAGTCAGTCACCAGAATCCAACTATGCTAATCTTGGACTTCTGGCCTCCTGAACAGTGAGAAATTGAATTTCTGTTGTTTAGGTTCCTAGGTCAATGGTAATTTGGTATGGCAGCCTGGGCAGGCTAAGACAGAAGCAAATACTGCAATTTGTTTCACTATCTCTGAAGAAGAAATAGAAAAAAAAAAAAATATATCACACTCTAACTACCAAAACTTTTCTTGTGAATAATATTTCCATACAAGATCTATGAATATTCCAGCTGTTAACCGTCCTCTCATGTACTCACTTCTGAGGGACCTCAGATACACTGGAAGAACTGCAGCTTTGTAAATTCTAGTAAGAGAACCCATACACATTCAGAAGTCTTTGTTGTCAAAGATTATAAACAATAGACATGCAGAGCTTTAAATAATCATCACTTGTTTAAAAAAAAACTTTTAATTGGGCAAATTTAACTTAATAGGGCAAATATAATTTTTGAAAGCATATTTGTGCTACACAACGGTTTTTCATGCTGATGGCTTCAGAAATATAGGAAGTACTTTCTCAGTCCACCCCCCTTTATGGCCTGGTTTACCCACTACCCTGAGTTCTCATTAATTCAAGAATATAAAGTAGAGATCAAGAATTGGGTCAATGTGTAAGAAATCTTAGACAAGATCATCTCTGCATATGAGTAGAAACAGGCTGTGCTGTACATGCACAATTAAATAATTAAAATATCTATTAATATGCGTTCAAATAGAGAAATACATTTTTATGTGAAGGATGTCTACAATGATATGACTCCATTTATACATACACAGATATTGTAGTTAATGTCTGTAAATGCCCAGAAAGCCTACACAGGATGTTTTATAAGCTTAATTGCTCTGGTTAAATTGAACTGACTAGAAGTAGATGGTTCGAGCCCTGGTCTGGGAAAATCCCACATGCCACTGGTCTATACTAGTCTCTTATTAATGAAAGAATTTTAATACATTTTAATAGTTAAATTTGCTAATCAAATATGGTATTTCTACAAATTTATAAACCTATAAAGTTAAAGTAAAAATGTTATCACAAAATTTATGAGGAAATTTGGTAATGTTTCTTTGAAAGTTTTCTCTAATAATCCTGGAATAGAAAAAAATACTATATTATCTTTAGAAAATCTTCCTCCAGTTGTTCCTCCTATAGCCTCATTTTGCCATCAAATGAGCATCAGTTAAATGATAATTCAATCTGTTAATGTCAGCTTAATGTGTAAGAGTTATGAACAACAAAGTTAATTACATTCAATCAGCAATATGGTAGTGTTGCTATTTTACAAACATGAGTGACTGGTTCTTTTCCAAAGAAACATTTTATTTCTCATTATTAAGGTCATATTTGCATAAATAGTTATATGATTCTTTGAAAAGGCAAAGATAGATCTATATCTTCAAATAATTTTTCTATTCCCTAAGAAATCATTAAAATTTTATTCCAGGCCAGGGAATAACCCCCATTCCTGTCTAACAGAATATGCTTTAACACTATTCTATGTCATAGCAGAGCTATCTTGATCTGATGTAAAAAAATTTTTCAGTGAAAAATGAACTTTGCTCCCTTAATTTTTAGTAAAATCTACTGATAAGAGCTATATAGCCCACTCAACTACAGAAGGTTTTTAGTAAAATAACTTATTTTATTATGTTTTTTAAAATAAATAATGAGTCTTTTGCTTCAAAAAGAAAACAAGGGCTTCCCTCGTGGCTCAGTGGTTGAGAATCTGCCTGCCAATGCAGGGCACACGGGTTCGAGCCCTGGTCTGGGAAAATCCCACATGCCATGGAACAACTAAGCCCTTACACCACAGCTACTGAGCCTGAGCGTCTGGAGCCTCTGCTCCGCAACAAGAGAAGGCCGCGACAGTGAGAGGCCCGTGCACTGCGATGAAGAGTGTCCCACGCTCACCGCAACTAGAGAAAGCCCTCGCACAGAAACAAAGACCCAACACAGCCAAAAATAAATAAATAAATTCATCTAAAAAAAAAAGGAAACAAAATTATTTTGAGCCAATAACTGTGTATTACCCAAAGTTCTGCACAGAAAAATTACATGTAAATAAATTACAGATGCTAAAATATTTTGCTCTCATGTCAGATTTTTTCATATTTGAGAATGGGTAGCTAGGGTTTTCCAAGAATTTCCTCATTATAAGAATCACCTTGGAACTTGTGAAAAATAAAGACCCTTAAGTCCACAACAAACATACTAAACCAGAATTTTATCAGGGAGAGTTGTTTCCCCTTTAAAAAGAACTTTTTATAATAGGAAATGTCAAACATATAAAAAAATATAAAGTTTAGTATAATAAACTCAAATACTTCAATTATCAACTGATGATGAAACGACAAAATGCTTAACACACCATGTTCTACCTCTTTCTGTATGATTTTGGAGTAAATCTCAGACATCATATCAGTTCATCCCTATACAGTTGACCTTTGAACAATGCAGGAGTTAGGGACACCCACCCTTGTGCAGTGAAAAATCCACTTATAATCATCCCTCCATATCTGCTTTTCCTTTGTCTGCCCTGGTTGGTATCCAGTATTCAACCAACCTCAGACTGTGTAGTATGATTGAATTTACTATTGATAAAAATCTGTGTATGAGTGGACCTGAGCACTTCAAACCTATGTTGTTCAAGGGTCAAACATATTTCAGAATATATCTCATAAACAAGACTCTTCTTGTAAAATAGCCACAACAACATTACCACACCTAAAAATCCACCAATAATCACTAAATATTACTAAATATCTGGTCACTGTTCAAATTTTCCATTGCTTCATAAATGCACATGTTTATAGTTTGAATCATAATACAAACAGAGATCATATAACTCACTTGATTTATATATCTTTGAAGTCTCTTAATCTATAAGGTTTTTTCCCCAAGCTCCCTTTTTTTCCATTGCAATGTGTTTGTTGAAGACGAATATTTATTTTAATAAGAGTTCCCAATGATTCTTATTAAAGAAGTTGAGGAAGTTCAGAGCCAGTGGATTTAGCTCAGGGTATGTGCATATACTCTTTGCATTCATGATGTGCCTGGATTCATGACTGCCTCTTTGCAAGGATGCTGTGAAGATTAATGAGCTAATATCGATAAAGCACTCCAAACTTGTGAGAAGAAAGGGATGTTTGATAAGCTTATAAGAAACTTACAGCCCTTATAATACTCTTCTGTAGGATACTGAACAGTCACCTCTAGCAAATGCATACTACCCCATGTGAATTGTGTATGTGAGGAATTAATGATGAATACAAATCAATTTTTCTCAAACTAAAGAGCTATAAATTGCTAGGATGGATGGATGGATATAGAGAGAGAGATACGGTATTACAGAAGGAAATAACTCATTTATATATTTTACCATTTTTTCATGTGGTTAGTTTGACAGAATCTAAATTCCTTTGAGATTTAGATATGAAAGTACTGTAAAAAATTAATATAATCCTTCATCACAAATAATAAAACAAAAACTTTAATTCCATCAAATCCTAAGAAACACAGTAGATTGTTCAGATAACCTCATTGCTAACAAAATTTAAATTTATATAAACAAATCCTACATAATCACGGGTTTCTAAAATTTTGTAGATAGTGAGGAGTCTGTATTATCACCCTATATAATTTCTGCAGTTTAAATATTTGAAAGACTATAGAAATGAAAATAGGAAAAACTCTGTTTCTAATTTTTCTAAAGCCATTAAAACATGTATAATCTGGAGCATGTCACTTTACCTCTCTGAGATACAATTTATTCCACAGTACAATAAGTAAGTTTTTATTTCACGTTCTAAAGCTATGAGTTAGGGGAAATGTTTTCTATTGGAAGACATTCTTTGTTGTTTTTTTATCTGTCCCTGCATTTCTGTCAAACAAACTAAAATTAAGACTTAAAAATAATGAGAAATGTAGAGAGCAATTTAAATTCAAAATCTATTATCCCACTCTACTTTAGCTGCCTTCTGCTGTTGAATTATCCATTATATAGTATTTATAAAATCATAGTCTTAGGGGACTTACCTGATTAATATCCTCTTAGTTCATACACTTCATTAGTAGCTACTAGAATCAAAGGATCTATGCTATTTCAAATTATCAAAATACAATAAAACATTTCATTTCAAATTATATAAAAATAATTTTATTCCAAAGCTATGGTTTTCCTACTAGAAATCATAATAAAAAATCTATAAATTTAGTAGTGAATGCCTAGAACATAGCCTTCCAAATATTTTAAATAGACCTGTAGTTTTATATAAACATTCTATTTTTGAAATTCCTGCCATATTTAACTTAATGCTATTATTGCTATCTACTCAACTGAATATTACACCAACACATATCTAATTCCCTACTGGAAGGACAACACTCAGGTTATCCTCAAGGTTATGATAAAAAGTTAAACAGAATCTGTGGATGTGCGTAGGAAGGAAAATTTTATTGTGTGCAGATCAAACTTAACATTTATGTTTCTAGTTTCATTTTCAAGTCTTTATCTTAGGGGAAGACAGGCAGCCAATTAGGAAGCAGGATAATAGGGAAATAAATAGATGTGCATTAATTAATAGAGTAAACAGGAAGAGATATAATAAATTAAGAAGATTCCTGAACAAGCCAACAGCTGATCTATTATTGGAACATCTTGTTTGGGGTTCTCACCAGTGTAAAATCAATACCTTTATAATGTAGGACATAGGTGCCACTTCTTGAAATGTGTGCTTTTAATCTTATATGCATACATTTATATAAAAGTATATATTTGCATAATGAAGTACTTGGTACTAGGCAAAACTAGGGATTCGCCAGCTTACCTCTTGTCCTAAGATTAACACAAGGTAAAAAACAAAACAAAACAAAACAAAAAAACTTCCATTTTACAGATGAGGAAATCAAAGATTTTGAGGTCATATGGCCATGATTCTGCCTGCCATTCTAGTTACACCTCAGACTAGTGAATTAGCTGGACATTCTGACTGTATTTCTTTTTCTTTTTATCTTCAGAATCCAAGACATTTGCTTTCATCCTTATGTCATCATCAATAAACATGAAGGTTTCTAAATCTGCAATATCCCTAGGACACTATAAGAACAAGGGAAAACATTGAGATTGAGAAACAAGGCAAGTTTTGTCACATCTCCTTGGACTCCTAACCTTTTAATATATCATAAACTCCTTGGAACAAAGAAGATGTTGTTCACTTAGTTACACAAATATAGCACCTGGTTCATTGTAAGGGTTTAATTAAAAAATTAAAAAAAGATCTGTTGATTGTTGAGTGTTTGTAACCATCTGGTTGTTTACCAGATGTTAATATAACTTCTTTGGCTTTTTACTTTTGTTCTCTGAAGCATAGTGTTATGATCTTTTTACTATTTCATCTTATGTCTCAGAAATGGTACACTCCTTTGTCACTTGCATGGGCATTTCTGGTACCTCTAACCAACTTCAATCTTAGTACTCCCATCACAAAAAGCATACTAGAATGAGTAAGAAAAATTGACATTCTTATATCAATAAGCACAGAACTATTTTTATTAATACTTTCTGTATTTTTCTATCAGTAACAAATTACTGTGACTCACCTCATAGCTGCTGGAGGTCATGCAGTCAAAACCAATGGCTGGACACTACAAATCTGAGAGTTTGAGTTCAATCCCACCAGGAATCAGTTAACTTCTTGGGTTGTCTGACTTAATCCCTACATCTCTACCACCCCAAAACTGGGACTACTTGACAATCTGTAGACCAAGCTCAAGACTGGAGACCTGTCTTGAAAATCTTGTTTCTATATCTGAGTCAAAAATGGGTCCCTGCTACTTATTTCCACAGCTCTGTTTTAAAATTAATTTTTATTGGAGTATAGTTGATTTACAACGTTGTATTAGTTTCAGGTGTATAGCAAAGTGAATCTGTTATACATATATCCACTCTTTTTTAGATTCTTCTCCCATATAGGTCATCACAGAGTATTGAGTAGAGTTCCCTGTGCTATACAGTAGGTTCTTATTAGTTATCTATTTTACTATATAGTAGTGTGTACATGTGAACTCAAATCTCCCTATTTATCCCTCCCCCTTCCCCTCCTTGGTAACCGTAAGTTTGTTTTCTACATCTGTGACTCTATTTCTGTTTTGTAAATAAGTTCAGTTCATTCGTACCATTTTTTAGATTCCACATATAAGCGATATATGATATTTACCTTTCTCTGTCTGACTTGCTTCACTCAGTATGACAATCTCTAGGTCCATCCATGTCACTGCAAATACTCCACAACTCTTGATGCTGGCTGCTGCTTTACCAGCCTTTCTGCATTTTGCTTGCTCTCTTCCTAGATTACACATAAGTAGGTCTTTCTAACCTTCTGAAATACACTCATTTCACCTGTCCATTTCAAAAATGTCAAATCACTTCATTCATTAGAAGCTGTATCTCCCTTGTTTGAATTTCTTAACCTACAACTTGTATCTCCTCCACATCTAACTCTTCTCCTCCTTATCTCTCCCTGACCTATTATCAATTGTGATATGGCATATACTACAAGATTACATTTCCTACCCTTTTCTTGGCCTCCTGTTTCTCAAATGTTAGGAAAAGCAGCCTAAAATATATGTTCAATAACAAAAAGATTATCATGGTGAGCTTTGTATGTGTGTCAGAATTTTTTGGTTGTAATATAACTGATATTTTCTTAATGTATACATTTATCATTATATAAGGAAATTATTTATTTTAGAGGGATAAAGGCAGATATCTTGACCGTTTTCTTTTAGTAATAGAAAAGATGGAATACTATTTTGCAAAATCATATTCCAGAGCACTAATTAAAGATTTATTTCATGGACAAATAAACCACCTGCCCCTGCATTCTTTATGAAGATGTTTTACATTTTCCAATCTCTTCTTTTATACATTAATTACACAGAACAGTGCAGTTTTCATTAGGCATTTTCATAAGTATGAAATATTCAGCTTCCACAGTGTTAACATAGCCAATATAATTATGAATACTAACTCTGCACCTCTGCAAAAGTTCAGATATGAGTATGTGTGTAAATGTGTATATGTATATACATACACATACGTAGGCACGTCATGGAGAGCCATATACTTTTCATTTGTTCTTTTATCTTTATAATGTCTATTGTTGAAAAATTTTAAAGTTTGGAAATGTTTAATTTTGAAAAATCATCGCCTTCTTTCCTACATAACACTATGATGAATATTTATGATGGATTTTATTCATAAATCTTATTTTTATTGATAATCCCAAAATTTATTGCAAATTTTTGTAATAATTTCAAAGCATGGTATGTTCTCTGTAGTTGAACTTGATTTTTAATAACATTTAAACTTCTATAATGTGTATCTATTATTAGGTTGATCAAGACATTTCTAGAAATTATATTTTGGACTTCTATTTTAGATGGGCATTTGTTAATAAAAATTACTAATTATAGATCCAAATATATTACCAAATAAAACAAATAGACAAAATATAACTGAGGTGATTCTGTTACTATTTCAAATTCTCTGCTGTTTGACTACAATAACAACTCAGTTAGATCCCACCGCCATCCACTCCTCAACAGTTTTCCGTGAAGATATTTTTACAAAAGCAGTTTCTTGATCACATGTTGACTACCAACTCCCTATAAGAACTTAACTATAGTGAAACAAAAGCTGTCAGACTAGTGATATTTTAACAAGTTTATATTACAAGTCTTATTTCCAATAGTTTCCAGTAGAATTTTAGACTGATTAAGAATGGGTAGCTTTTTACAAAAAATTTTATTGGAGGAGAGTTGATTTACAATGTTGTGTTAGTTTCTGATGTACTGCAAAGTGAACCAGTTATACATATACTTATATCCACTCTTTTTTAGATTCTTCTCCCATATAGGTCATTACAGAGCATTGAGAAGAGCTCCCTGTGCTATATAGTAGGTCCTTATTAGTTATTTGTGTTGTTGTTTTTTTTGGCGGTACGCGGGCCTCTCACTGTTGTGGCCTCTCCCGTTGCGGAGCACAGGCTCTGGACACGCAGGCTCAGCGGCCATGGCTCACGGGCCCAGGCGCTCTGCGGCATGTGGGATCTTCCTGGACCGGGGCACGAACCCGTGTACCCTGCTTCGGCAGGCAGACTCTCAACCACTGAGCCACCAGGGAAGCCCTAGTTATTTGTTTTATATGTAGTAGTGTGTATATGTCAATCAGACAAAGACAAATATCATATGATACTGCTTATATACACAATCTAAAAAAAATGATACAAATAAACTTATTTACAAAACAGAAAGAGTCACAGATGTAGAAGGATAATTTTTATTTTTTATTTAAATCATTAGGTAATATTTCTAAGTTTGATGTAAAAGACTTCACCAGTATTGCCCTCTGTCCTTGTGATACATCTGCCTCCCTGACCCCACGACTGAGCCCCTATTAAGGAGATTGTATCACTCAGAGTAGCTGATAGCTGACTCACCTCTAAGATACCATAAATGAATAATTGACACCAGATCTATAAATTTTCTGCTGTCAAAGGCTGTGGGGACCTATTAGATATGCTAGATTGTCCAATAATTTATCTTAAAAAGGTTTTAACATATAGAAAATCAGATCCTGATATTATATTGCAACATTTGGTAGGGGGTTAATTTTTAGGAAAAGTACTGCTAAATGTATCTGTTTTTCAAACTCAGGATTTCTAATCTGTTTCTCTAACTCAGAATTTCTAATCTGTTTCTCTCTGCTTCAATTTGTCTCAAACTATTACCTTATTTCCACACCTATCATTTGCTCTCTTATGCTCTACAAACTTTAGATAACTGTAGCAGTGTCATTATTTTTATTTAGCCTGAGCAAAAAGGAAAATATATTTCTATTATTATTTCAATTGTTTCATCCTATCAAAATATAATTCAATATAATGTTTTCCAATTTTCATTCAATGTTTTAAAACAAATTGAATATATAAATAAAATAACAAGTAGTATATATGGATATGTATGTATATATCATATATATTTATATTATATATTTACATACTAGTATGCACATGTATGTATATATTACATATTTATATAAAATCTTGGGTTGAAAACAATTTTAAATATCTCCCAGATCATTAGTATCTGAAGATTTAAATGTATAAAGGTTATTCTCTGTAGACTATGAAGTGTCTACAAAAGATTTACATACCTTGTGTTTGTATGTGTGTGTATTTTCAGAGTGTTTTGAAGTCAAAGTTTTCATAAAGAAAATATTTCTAAAAGATACATAGCAATAACTCAACTTCTGAAAAAAGTAAATATAACACCCAGTTGCAACCAAACCAGTTTGAAAAGCATTTCTTGGAAAAACAACAAAAACCTCACTTCCATTAATCAGTGTTGGCCTAAGCAAGATGGTGAGTTAGAAATTTGGTCCATAGATAGGGAGGATGGTGGCAGTGCTGGTTAATGTTTCAAAGGAAGAGGGTAGAGTATGACAAAGTTTTCATATGGATATCATAGACTTCAAAATAAGAACTGTCATCTTTGGTTATGATGAAATAACTTGTCCTGGACTAGCTCTCCTACTGAAAACAGTTTAAAACTGAATGTATGAGTTATATGAAATAACTCTTTAGATGTAGTACATAAAGACTGTGACCCTTATAAATTGGGAGATTGGGATTGACATATTCACACTACTATATACAAAATAGATAACTAATAAAGACCTACCGTATAGCAAAGGGAACTTTACTCAAGACTCTGCAATGACCTATATGGAAAAGAATCTTAAAAAGTGTGGATATATGTATATGTATATGTATAACTGATTCACTCTGCTGTACAGTAGAAAGTAACACAACATTTTAAATCAACTATACTCCAATAAAAATTGAAAAAAAAAAAAAAAAAAGACTGTGACCCTTGAGAGATAGGATTATAAGAGTTAAATTCCAGACTTGTACCAGATACCTGGCTGGATGTATTTTCTTGGCTACAGTAAAGGAAGTGGAGGCCAAAAAATACATGGAGATCTCATCAAGCTGAGGAGATAGAAACTGGATTCAGAGTCACTGAGGTGGTGGGAAAGAAGACAGGGGTCCTGTGTCAGAAACAATATAGAGAAGGAACTTTAGATTCTTCATGGTGTTTGTTGCCAAAAACTAAGCTGTACATTCAAAGGTTGAGATTCTATAAGGCCTGGTAAAGTACAACAACTGGGAAAAATCTGTGAGCTGAACAGATACTGAACCTTATATAGTAGAAAAAATATGAGTTCTGTCCTGTCAGACTGAAGAAACATCATTGACAACCCCAGGCATTCATGAGACAACCTAGAGAGATCATACATTTGGTTAAGTCTCATCTAACCCCAAAGTAGAGGCTACTCTAGATCCACCTTAACAAAGCTCAAGTAAAGAGGTCAAAAAGAGAAGTTTTTCCTCCAGTAAAGCAACTGCCATTCAGAACAAAATGAAATACTGTATTAACTGAAGAAAACACAATCCAGACTCTCAACAATGTAGCATTCAAAATGTCCAGCATACACTAGGTAAGAACATTTTAATAAGAATGTAGGTAGAGAAATGTGGAAAATGGGACCCATTACCAGGGATGAAAATAAGCCAATACAAATAGACTACAAACAACAAAAATGATGGACTTAGCAAAACATTCATTTAAAAATCTATTAGACATATCTTGAAGGATTTAAAAGAAAACAAAGGAGCAAATAGGAAATTTTAGAGTTACTATTAAAACCACCAAGAAAGAACCAAATGGAAATTCCAGAAATGTAAAAAGCAATATAAGAAACAAAAACCTCACTGAATAGTATAACAGTGTATTAGAATCTCCATATTTTCACCACCTCAACAAGTTTTAAAAACAGTACATGGACTTCCCTGGTGGCACAGTCGTTAAGAATCCACCTGCCAAGGCAGGGGACACGGGTTCGAGTCCTAGTCCAGGAAGATCCCACATGCTGCAGAGCAACTAAGCCCATGCACCACAACTACTGAGCCTGCGCTCTAGAGCCCATGAGCCACAACTACTGAAGCCCGTGTGCCTGGAGCCTGTGCTCCACAACAAGAGAAGCCACAACAATGAGAAGCCCACGTGCTGCACTGAAGACCCAACACAGCCAAAAATAAAATATGAATTAATTTAAAAAATTAAAAAAATAAAAACAGTACAATAAAATTTGCTGAAATTGAAGTGCAAAAGTACACTGGAAAAAATGAACAGACCCTCAGTGATTTACAGGACAGAAACAAGCCATATAAGATATGAATAATTGGAGTACCAGAATGAGAAGATAAAGATATTCAGGCAGATAAAAATATTTGAAGAAATGATAGAATTTTTCCAAATTTGATGAAAATTTTAAACTTCCAGGTTCAAAAGACTCAATAAAATTCAGAAAAGATAATCTCTTTCTCTGGCACATGGATACACACACACTGACAGCCACATCATAATGAAATAGCTGGCATCCACTGAAAGAGTACAGTGATTTAATAGTCAATGGAAAATTTTTGATTGTTCTGTATATAGTCTTCAAAAATTAGTCCAATATTAAGAACTCTCCCACTGTCAGTTATAAATATGTAAGGAAAAATAAAAAAATAATGCTATTAACATTTATTTCTCTAATTTAAAACACTGAAAATGTTGAGAAAGTATTTCTTTGTAAAAAAAAAATTACCAAGAATAGTTTGAAAGTGCTTGCCTTCTTATTGTGTAGCTTATGATATAGTGGGTGTAACTTCTCTACACTTTGGTAGATTGTCATAGTCCTTTCTGTGTTTGAATCAGCTTTGAACATTGTATCCTTTGTGGACCCAATGTTGTGAAATATCCAATAATGTGAAGTTTTTTGTCAGTGTCACTTTCTCTGGGATCTCACCTTTTTTTTTTTTTCAGTCACAAGCATTTTCCTCTTTTGTGTCAACGTTTTCTTCTTTAACACAATTTGCATTTGACTTAAATTTCACTTTCAGCATTATCACTTTGTTACTTTGCTGCACTTTTACCATTGCTGGCTAATTTCCTCTATTGATTTTCCCTTTTGGAAAATGTCACAATTTATCACTGGGAAAATTGAAAAACACAAAAGCAATACAACTATATACTTTGCTGTCTGTGTGTGAAATGACTAACAGGTGTTCAATGAATAGTGGCCAGTAGACTTTGAAAGAAGTGACATGGTTAGTCATTGATCATGGTGTACATCTATTATTTAGTTATTTGTGAACTGAAGAACTAGGTATGTACTTTATTCATATATTCATAGTTAATACACCTTGGTAACTGAAATTTGAACCATGTTGTTGAGGGATTGGTGTTATTTAAACTCCGATAAATGAGATTTGTGTATACTGGAGCCATGCAAAGTAAGGGTTGCCTTACAAGATTCTAACAAAACTTAGTTTATTTTTCCCAGAAATATGCAATCCTTCTTCTCAGTGAATTTATTAAATTAATGATAACTTTAAATTTATTTTAATTTTAGGCTGTTAGAAAGTTGACTATACATTATTACATATTTAGGCACTTGTCACTTTTCAAAAACTATTTCTACGGTAAGTCACTTTTCTGTAATATGTCACCTGTGTGAAGAGCAACTCTATAGTGCTACATGATTACTAACAGCTTATATATTAGCAAGAATAAATATTTTTACAACCCCTACTTGCAACTCCTGAATGGAGCCTATTCTCCCATTCTTAGAGGTAAGATAACAAAATTATTAATTTTTTCTTTTATAAAATGTGATGTAGTAGCTAGATCCAGACCTTTCAGAAATGAAAATATATTTGGATTAAGGATTCAGACTATAGAATTTTTATCTTTGGACTATGGGTTTTACCACTATTACCCCAACCCTCTATCTTAATTTTATTATATTTGTAACAGATAAACTACTGCATTCTATAGTTATAAAGATTTTAATACAATTTACTCAACTCCATTTGAGTTTTTATTTGCAGATCCAAATTTGAGTATTCAGAAGTGTCTCCAAAGAAAAAAAGTTGGTTTCAAATCTTAAATGGAAAGAGCAAATAAAATTTTAATGACCTATTGAAAGCAAAAATACCTGGGAAATTAATTTAGATGGCATTAGTGTAGTGAAATTTCTTATTCACTTTTTTCAGATTTGGAAAGCATTTATATATGTGGCGGAAAGGAGGGAGAAAAATGATTTGAAAGAGTAAGAGTTACCATTGTTTAAGCAGGTATATTTTGGAAGATAGAATTTTCACTTTATACCCAAACCCATACTAACACTAGAAAAACAATATTAATTAACACTTCTCACTAAGTACTTGACCTATAGCATCTCAATTAGTTCTCACAAAATCTTGACTCAGTAAGTACTATTATTATCCCCACTTTACAGATATAAACAGGTGCTGAGAGCTGGTGTAAGTAACTTGTACAAAATTACATTATACCATTTGTGATTGTCCATTCTGAGAGTAAAACCAAGGGAAACTGATTATAATCTGCCATATTATCTTTAGTGCAATAGAGTGTTTGGTAGGACCTCGACTGTGCTTCACGTAAAAGATGCTTTGGGAGAAGTAGCATAGGTGCTGATAGTTAATTTCTACAGTCCACTATTTGACAGCTTTATAGGTTTAGAATGGTATGATTCTTTTCATATCTTTTCATATTTAAACATTGAGTAGTTGACCTAAACTGATTTAATATCAAGGTGGATATTTAAACAATATTTTCTCATTATTTTTTGAAGTATAGTTGACTTACAAAATTATATTAGTTTCAGGTGTATAACAGTGATTCAATATTTTATACATTACAAAATGATCACCATTATAAGTCTAGTTACCATCTGTCACCATACAAAATTATTAAAATCCTATTGACTATATTCCCTATGCTGTACATTACATCACATACGTAATTAGTTTATAAGTAGAAGTTTGTACTTCTTAATCCCCTTCACCTACTTTACCCATTCCCCTCACCCTCCTTCTCCTCTGGCAATCACTGTGTTTATGAGTCTGTTTCCATTTTGTTATATTCATTCATTTATTTTCTAGATTTCTTACACAAGTGAAATCATATGGTTTTCATCTTTCTCTGACTTATTTCACTTAGCATAATACCCTCTAGGTTCATCCATGTTTTTGTAAATGGCAAAATTTCATTTTTTTATGACTAAATATATGCCATTCTATATATTCTATATACATATTCTGTACATCTTTATCCACTTATCTATTGATAGACATTTAGGTTGCTTCCATATCTTGCTATTGTAACTAAATGCTACAATGGACATTGGGGTGTATATATATTTTCAAATTAGTGTTTTCATTTTCTTCAGATAAATACCCCAAAGTGGAATCACTAGATCATATGGTAGTTCTATTTTTAATCTTTTGAGAAACCTCCATACTGTTTTCCATAGAAGTTGCACCAATTTACACTCCCACCAAGAATGCATGAGTGTTCCCTTTATCCACATCCTCACCAGCACTTGTTATTTGTTGTCTTTTTGATAACAGCCATTCCGACAGGTGTAAGGTGATATTTCATTGTGGTTTTGACTTGCATTTCCCTGATTATTAGTGATGTTGAACACCTTTTCATGTGCCTGTTGTTCATCTGTATGTCTTCTTTGTAAACATGTCTATTCAGATTCTCTGCTCATTTTTTAATTGGGTTGTTTCTTCAATGTTGAGTTGTATGAGTTCTTTGTATATTTTGGATATTTACCTTATATCAGATATATTGTTTGCAAATATCTTCTCCAGTTCATTCGCTGACCTTTTCATTTTGTTGATAGTTTCCTTCTCTGTGCAAAAGCTTTTTAGGTTAATGTAGTCCCATTTGTTTATTTTTGTTTTTATTTCTCCTGAGGAGAGAAAGTCGAAAAGATATTGCTAAGACTGCTGTCTAAGAGCATACTGTCTCTGTTTTCCAGTTTAATGGTTTCAGATCTTACATTTAAGTCATTAATCCATTTTGAGTTTATTTTTGTATATGGTATGAGAAAGTAGTCCAGTTTGATTCTTTTGCATGTAGCTGCCCAGTTTTCCTGACACAATTTATTGAAGAGACTGTCTTTTCCCCATTGTATATTCTTGCCTACTTTGTGACAGGTTAATTGGCCATATAAGTATGGGTTCATTTCTGGGCTCTCTATTCTATCTCATTAATTTACGTGTCTGGTTTTGTGCCAATGCTGTTTTGATTACTGTAGCTTTGTAGAATAGTTTGAACAGTGCGATACCTCCAGCTCTTTTTTCTCAAGATTGCTTTGGCTATTTTGAGTCTTTTGTGCTTCCAAATATTAAAATTGTAGAATTATTACTTAGAACTATTTAGTTCTAGTTCTGTGAAAAATGCCATTGGTATTTTGATAGGGATTACATTTAATCTGTAGATTGCCTTGAGTAGTATGGTCATTTTAACAATAATAATTCTTCCAATCATGAGCATGGTATATCTTTCCATTTTTTGTAACCTCTTCAATTTCTTTCATCAGTATATATATATATATAT
>NW_020172770.1:1162112-1259944 GCF_003031525.2 Neophocaena asiaeorientalis asiaeorientalis | reverse complement strand
TTTTTGCAGTACGCAGGCCTCTCACTGTTGTGGCCTCGCCCACTGCAGAGCGCAGGCTCCGGACGTGCAGGCTTAGCGGCCATGGCTCACGGACCCAGCCGCTCAACGGCATGTGGGATCTTCCTGGACCGGGACATGAACCAGTGTCCCCTGCATTGGCAGGCAGACTCTCAACCACTGTGCCACCAGGGAATCCCCTCATCAGTATCTTATAATTTTCTGAGTACAGGTTTTTTACCTCCTTAATAAGATTTATTCCTAGGTATTTTATTCTCATTGATGCAATTTTAAATGTGATTGTTTTCTTAATTTATCTTTCTGAAGTTCATTGTTAGTATACAGAAGTGCCATCTGGAGCTGGAGTGTTCATGGGCCTGGAGGTACCTAGTTGCAGCAGACTGTGGCCACCTTGGTGGGATAGCTGGAGCAGTTGTGGGCTGGGAGTTTCCTGGGGTACACTGGCTGAATCTGTCTGGGCAGGATGGCTGGAGCTGGAGGGAGCATTGGGTGGCTGTGTGCTGGAGTGGTCTTGGCAAGCAAGTTTGAGCACCATGTGCCTTTCAAACCATTGTCTCTGAGCTGGGACTCAGAGCAATGAGTTTGTGCATGAGCCCATTAAAAGTGGTTGCTTGGCTTTCTACAGTCCTCCCGCTTTCATGGACATAATCTCTGCTGGTTTTCAAAGCCAGATATTATAAGGGCTTGTCTTCCTGGTGTCAGTCCCCAGGGCTGGGGTGCCTATTGTGGGACTTGAACCCCTTACTCCTTAGGGAGAACCTCTGTGCTTATGATATCCCCTCTTGCTTGTGGATTATCGTGTAGAGGGTATGGGTCCTGACTAAATTGTTCCTCTACCCCTCCTACCCATCTCAATGTGTGTGTGTTTTCTTTAATATCCTTAACTGTAGAAGAGCTGTTCTGCTAGTCTTCAGGCTGTTCTCAAAGAGAATTGTTCCATATGTAGTTTTGGTGTGTTTGTGGGAGGAGGTGAGCTCAGGACCTGCTACTTCACCATCTTGATTCTACCTTCTAATATTTTCTCATCTGATTATTATTAGGAATCACCCTTGTACATGGCATGCTATGTTTATCACAGTATTTATTTCAAAGCCACTATTTCTGCACTGTCATAACATTTTTGGTAAATCTAAAGAATGGGTTCATATCAGCTTGCTTTTATTTATTTGTTCTCTCCTCTTTATAAAGACTTCTATCACTGCTTCTTATTTCTCCAAGTCCTTCTTAATTTAAACACAAACACACACCAGTCTCACAGCATCTTCCAAAATAAAGATGACTCTATTGGGTCTGCAAAATAATTCATTGTATAGGATTTTTTCTTCTGCAACTTCTGACCATTTACAGACCATCAAGAAACTTTGGAACCAACTTTTTAATTGTGAAACCTTATGTTATCACCTGTAGTAAGGGGTTGCTGTATTATCTGAAGTCTAATTGAAAATCATGTGCCTTTACAAAAGCATAGAATGTGGATTAAAGAGATAGAAATCTGTAGTAACTTCTGAGTATGAAAGTTTATGGAACCCACGCTGGAATTTTTACATTTAAAAAAAGTGATTCATGCTTCAAATTATCCGAGTCATATATTTTGAGGATTGCTCAGTTGAGACCTCATGTATATTGTGCAAATAGAGAGAGAAGCAGCATTTTCAGACAATAAAATCCTCTTAAAAAGAATGATATACTCTAGATGAAAAGACATGAAGTAATGCATATGATTATTTAGAGAAAAACGCAATGATCTAATGAGAATATATACAATAGTGCCACTTGTTCTTTAAAAAGAATGTTAGAATAATAAAAATAGGAAGCAATGGCTAACAACAATTTTCTGGGAAACACTGGTGGGCAGGAGAAGAGAGGAGAAGGAATGGGTCTATTTCAAAGCAGCTTTGTTTTTATTTATGCATTATCTGTATCATTTGACTTTTTTCAGTGAATGGATCACTGTGGTAATCAGAAATACATATGTATGTATATTGATATATAATTATAGCTAAAATTACTTCAAATAAGGTGTTTTAGAGAAGTGATTCTAATGGTTGTTCTTGGCTAATGTATTCCTTTTCTGATGTTCCATAACAAATTATTATGAACTTAGTCTCTTAAACAGCACAGACTCATTATTCACAGTTTCTTGGGTCAGCAGTCTGGGAATGAATGGGTTAGCTGGGTTCTCGGCTAGGGCTTTCACAAGTTGGCCAAGTGGCATCGTCGTCAGGAGTTTGTGGTTCTCCTCAAAGATCTCTCAGGTAGCTGGCAGAATTCAGTTCTTTGAGGTTATATTTACTGAGGTCCCTGTTTTTCTGGCTGTCTGTCAGCTGGGGTCAGTCTCAGCTTCTTGCTGCCCCTCCCTCTAGGCCCACTCACAACATGCCAGTTTAATTCTCTGTTAGGGCCAGGAAGATAATTTCTCTGATGCTTCATCTTCCTTTAAGGACTTACCTGACTGGGTTAGGCATACTTAGAATAACCTTTCTTTTAACTAAAATCAGTTGATTAGTAACCTAATCCTGAGTTCAGTGGTTGTACTCACACTCAAAGGAAGAGGTTATTGGGATTACTTTAGAATTGTGCCTACCAGAGTTAGCTATCTTAGAAAGAAAGAAAAGCTGCAAAGTCAATCGCATTAACCTTCCATGTTACCCTTTCTTATATAATATATATATAAAATAACGTGAAGAATACAGATGCATAGACCCATTTTTGTCTGACATGGAATGAGTTTTCCCTGAGAAAACAAACAAGCAAGCAAGCAAAGAAACAAAAAAAGCCACACAAAATCTATAGACAATCAAAGAAAAGGAAGTGAAGTATTTTTATATTTCAGTCCCAAAATACAGCATATACATTCTAAATAGATACCTGCCCCTCCATTTTTATTTTTCTTAGGTGAGTTGATCTTATAAGATCTGTTATGCACACACCATTTCCTTCACAATCTCTCTCCTGCCTTCTCTATCTACTAGTAAATGAAAGTTAGAGATGTAAAGATATAAGGTCTTCAAAACTTGTTATAATTCTCTTACTTTCACACCAGACTTATACAACATACTGGTTATGCTAACATTTCTGTTCTCCATCCAACTCACACTTGAGCTTTCTGAACCATTAATTTGTAAGTATATTATGAACACAGATACCTTTCTCTATTAAGATATCTATTCTCAACAACACTGTACTATTTGTTATTAAGCTACATTTTTATGGTTCATCCATCTGATTCCTTTATTTTTTTCATATTTTTAACTTTTCTTTTGCATTGCTACTTTTACCCCTTGATGTGGCAGAAAAGAAAAATCCAATACAATTGTACGTTTATGTTCATAGTTATTGCACATATTTTTTTATCAAGCTTATAGCACCACAGTTAGGATAATACTCTAGCTCTACTGGGCTATTTTATGAAGCAATAATCTTGCTGCTTATGAGTGAACTCAAATACAGTCTTATAGAACTATAGTAGAAATGCTATTACCTTACATACATTTTTGTTTTGATCTTTCATTTATTTTAAAATTATGTCCAGTAAAGATATATTTAGAAGTCAAAGTTATTCAGGTACAGCCTAACTGAAAATCAAATTAGAAAAGTCACAAAATGAAAATACCTTATTTATGTGTCTTAAAAATGTCCCAAATTATATCTCTGTAACTTTCCTTTATTTGTTTGACCTGGAATATATGTGTGCCTCCTTGTTTTTAAGTGTTGTTTTGTGAAATATCTGAAATATGAATGCTAAGTCTAAAAACAGAAATCATTCGTAATTTACTTAGCCATTTTTTTAAAGTGATAATTTAGTTTCTTGTATCACTGTTTTGTACCATCAAACTTCACTATGGTCACACATGCTTATATTTGAGCTAGATAACTCAATGTTGGATTTCAAGCTTCTTATCTCTATCTGTAACTAATTTCAATTTTACCTGATTTAGAAACTTTTTTTAAAGCCCACACATTTATTGAAGATCTGTTACTTGCAAGCAAGAATGCATTGTCATTGCAGACATTAAGAGGAACTAACTATGGCACACAATGTTTCAAATTACACGTGGTATAGATTCACAACCGTGAAGTGGACAATAGCAGTTTTGCTTTGTTTTGTTTTTGGAAACATCTTTTTCCTACATAGTGTTCTTATGATTATACCTATCAAACATAACTGATTTTTTTAGATTCCATACATATGTGTTAGCATACGGTGTTTGTGTTTCTCTTTCTGACTTACTCTGTATGACAGACTCTAGGTCCATCCACCTCACTACAAATAACTCAATTTCATTTCTTTTTATGGCTGAGTAATATTCTATTGTATATATTTAAAAAAATGGTTCTAACAAACCTAGGGGCAGGACAGGAATAAAGATGTAGTTGTAGAGAATGGACTTGAGGACACTGGGAGGGGAGAGGTTAAGCTGGGATGAAGTGAGAGAGTAGCACTGACATATATACACTACCAAATGTAAAATAGATAGCTAGTGGGAAGCAACTACATTATACAGGGAGATCAGCTCGGTGCTTTGTAACCAACTAGAGGGGTGGGATAGGGAGGGTGGGAGGGAGATGCAAGAGGGAGGGGATATGGGATATATGTATACATATAGCTGATTCACTTTGTTACACAGCAGAAACCAACACAACATTGTAAAGCAATTATACTCCAATAAAGATGTTTAAAAAAACCTGTTTAATTGGGGATCTGAATAACTGAATCATCAGGGATAAAAAAGATCTAAAGTCTATCTTTTTCCTTATAATTCAGGATTTATTTTTATTGAGATATAATTAGCATATATATTTGACAAATAATAGGTTTCAAGTGTAGAACGTAATGAGATTTATCATTTAAAAAATAATTTGAGATACTTCTGACATAATATTTAAATGTCCTCTTCTGATTTTTTAAAATGCAACATAGTTATATAGCTATTTTTCTTTTAAGTAATTTCTTTTTCTGACTTCAAATTTTATTATTTTCTTATCCTTTACCACTTATACCTCTTAGCTTTCCCAAGAGGTCACTTGTAGAAATTTCCATAGAAGCCCATGGCTTCCTGCATCTTTCTGCCTGAGGGCATTCTCTAGTTACAAGATCACCTTCTGACGTGCTGGGCAGGGTTAATGATGGTCTACAACAGGAGTTGGCAAACTGGGGCTCTCAGGCCAAATGCAGCTCACCACTTGTTTTAATAAATAAAAGGAACACAACCATAGCTATTTGTTAACAAGCTTTCTGTTAGATGCTTTTGCGTTACAATGTCAGTGTTGCATAGTGTGACAGAGAACACATGGTTTGCAAAGCCCAAAGTATTTACTATCTGGCCCTTTACTGACCACTGATCTAGAAGCTAACCTTAACTGAACGGAAATGGTAAATAAATACCCAAGTTTCCTCACATTGCCTCACAAATTTTAAGGTGTATTCTAAACCTTAGCGCCTGTTACCCACAGTGGTTACTAGTTCAGAATTACACCATATTGGCTTTTCTCATCCAGTTTGATGCTCCCACATTCTTACCAAGCTTTCTGGGATCATCTTCCAAACAAGCTACTGTACCGAAATCTCAGTCTCAGAATGTGATTGTGGGGAACCCAAACTTAGATATCTTCTGTTCAGCATCTTTTTATCTGTCCAACTACTTCTTAAATTAGCTTAGTGAGTTGTTACATGACAAGGATTTATTCAATATTTATTCATTTTTCACTGAAAACTTCACAGTCGAATCTATAAGATATGGGTAAAATTGTGAGATATCTGAGGGATGTATTTTGTAATTCTCCTTACCTTTTTGCACCTTTTAGTGCTCATATTCAAAATTAATTTTAATTTATGTTGGTATCTTGCCACGTATCTTATGAGTATAAAATATTCATCATTCTCTTCTACTCTTAAGGTATATAGTAATTTATAGTCAAGCAACCTAAATTAAATTATTGTAGATTACTGTGAGGAATATTAAATATTCCTACCCCTTAGTATAAAAGACCAAGTATGGAGAAGTCACGACTTTTTGCTCTTGACTTAAACAATGCATCAGTGGTAGGGAGAATAAGCATAAGCTACCTGAGAAAGTCCTGGGGACCAGAGACATCATCAACAGTATACATGGACACCCTTCTGCTACAAAACATGCTAAGGATCTAAGGCTACCATGATCCAGCTTGTTATTTACTGGGTTATATAACCACAATGAGGGTGAAGAATAATAGCTGGCCTTTTAGAAAGAAGGCAAGCACATAGTTGAAGTATTCTATCTCAGCTAATGTCAATGGAAAGGTCTTGGAATCTGCCAGTCCAGACTATTGAGAGAGACTAATCAAGAAAATTGGAATATTATCATTAGAGGGTTTAAATCCCCTTCATGTCTAAACATAGAGCAGAAGAGCTAGACGGATGCAGATTCCATGGGTCTATGGTGGCAAGATAAGGTGCCAAGTCTTTAATAAAGTGAAGTTCGGAGACAAAGAGTTTTGGCAGAAATATGTAGTCAGTCAATGGTAACCAGAGTTCAGTTTCAGTGATCTATATTTTTAATTAGAAGTAGCTGTTGTGCTATCAAAAGTCGTGGTGTCCTTTTTCAGAGGAATAGATCTGGAAGACAGTTCTGTAGTTGCATTTTCTTTTTATTCTAGTATTCTAGAATACTTTTAGGGCCTGGGGAATCTAGGGGGCTTATAATATCTACTTCACATTTGTTCCGAGTAATTTGACTGTGGTTACTTCTTTGGGATCTAATAGCTGACTTCAGTGAGATATCCAAGAACTTTTGAAACATACAGTTTGTATTAAACAGAATAGGTCAAGGGATCTTGAATAGAATAGGAAGTTCTAAAACTCTGACTTTTATCCTCTGTACCTCCACATCGGGTATTATCTGCAAGACTACCTTCTCTGTTCTATATCTGTTATTGTACATTCTCAAATAATGTTGACTTTGATTTAAAAAAATGTCTCATTCCCTTTTTGAAGATACCACTATAGATATGCAATCTCTCACTTTGGTGGCTTTCATAGTTGAGACTATCAAGAAATTTCCTTCATGCCTGAAATATGGTGTGCTAGAATCACTTTCAATCTTTCACTTAAAAAAAGAAAAAAAATAACATCTAGATCATGTCATAAAATGTTTTGCAACTTGCAGGCACTCAACTTCTGTTGATCTTGTCACTCTTTTTTTGACTCTTTGGCAGATGTCTCATTTTTACCCTTAGCTACTTGAAATAGTGTAGTTCTTTATCAAGATGTTTTAGATTTACATCGTTTATCAGAAGCTACCTCTCAAAAATAGTGGGCTTATCAAAAAATCTGTTTTGTCAGTTTCATCTCATGTTATCTAATACTCCCTGTAGTAAATAGCCTAAGTAATGGAAAGTTTTAAACAATAAATTCCCTGATTCACATTCTGGAAAGTAAAACATTTTCCTTTGGGATCATTATTTTTCTCCCACTCTGTATTTTGAGTTATTCATACAACTGTGAAAAAACATGATCTTAGCCACAAATTCCTTCTTAAAAGCAATTAGCAGATGCTTATTAAAATCTCTAAATTTGAATATTTATTCTCCCTTTCCCCAAACACTGAAAACTGCAATATTTGACTGTAATAAAGACTCTCCATAGGTATTTTATATGGTGTTCAAATGTTAAATTAAGGTCAAAGTTGTATACATTGTTGTAATTATCTATGTATTTTTATTTATTTATAATTTCTAAATTTGTTTTAAATTTCCTGATTTTTAGAAGCTGTGTTGCTTCATTTTTACTTGATTTTAATTTACTCTATCTTAATATATCTTGCAAAATATATGAATAAATAAAATATATTGAACTTGTCATGCAAATAATTAAAGGACAGGACTTCGCATGAAACATATAGTAGATGAAATCTACAGGAAAATAGTGAACATTTTCAAATCCAGATACAGAAAATTTTTTTGTCTGTAGGTTTAAAGTTTTTCTTTTTTTCCTGCCACATAACTCAAAATTTGTTGGGAGTTTGGTTAAAGGAGTAAAATAAACAACTTAAGTTAGGAGTGTTTTAAGTTATGGTTTGTGTAGGTTGTTGAATATGTTTATGTGCCAGTCAGTCACTCCTCCCCTTCATTAGAATATAGCACCCCATTATGGGTTTAAGAACCTCTATTCCTCCATGACTATCATTTTGGGATCCATTTGAAGCTTTATTTTTTTTCTGGCTACTATTGATTTGTCAGGTGTGGACACCTAAATCAAGCTGAAACAATCACAGTAATTCCCCACAATTTTTTTCAAACTAAAATTAGAAATAGAGTCCTTCTGTAATAGAGGCATGTGTGATATTCAGGAAATGTTGGTGACCATGTTTTCTGTCAACTGGAAAAAAGAAGTGGCAGTAAGAGCAAATGGATTTATGTAGAAAGAAGCAATTGAGTTAAAGAGAGAGAGACAGAGCCAGAGCCAGAGAGATAGACAGATAAGGGTATCTAGCAAGAAAAAAAAAATCTATCAAATGCTTTACTGAGATCTTATTTCCTTGGCTTGTTAAGGCTAATAAATGTTCAGTTTTTCTTTGCCCTAAAGCTAGTCACAGATGCATTTTAATTACTTTCATTTAAGAGCCCTAAACAATGCTAACATTTAGTTTCTTCTCATCTACTTTTAATCTATCAGAAGATAATAGTTTAACCTAATTTATGGAATTATGACAGTTTCCTCATTAACACTGAGAGTTTATTTACCTTAGCTAAATTTATAAGTAATATTCTTATACTATTGTAGATTGGAGAGTCTCAAGGATCCTAGAAACTTTTATTTTTAGCTTCTCATTAAAGAACTAGAACTCTATACTGAAATTTGTACATTCCTTTTACTATTCAACAAAATGAATGTTTTGCAAAAAAATTTTTAAGATAAAAATTCAGCAATAATTCAGCAATATGACTTATGAAATTGATTAGAAACTGTGATGTTAATTGTACATTATAATTTTTACATCATTAGTGTAGAATATTTATAATCATAGTAAGTATATAGTAAGTGCATTTGTGTCACATAAATGCAGTAGGGTAATGAAAATACTGAATATATAGCATTTTATAAAATGTGCATATGTATGAGAAAAAACTTATTTCCTTCTGCATATACTACAATATATTAAATTTAAAATAATCTTGGAAATTCCTTGAATATCTTTGCATCTTCTTCTTCAAAGGCCCACTGACCAAGAAAATTTGTTGAGGTATAACTGGAGGAAACTACTAGCCAAGACTAGTAAGAAATAACTACTAAGAAAGTCTAAAAAGGCAATAAATAGTGGTCACCATGTTTTTCAACATCTTAGGGATTTTTTACCTGAATCTTGAAATCTCCTTTAGGTTTAATATGTCTTACTAAAATTGAATAATACTTAAACCAGTGTCAACTAATAACTTATCCCTAATGTGGTACAGCAAAGATTATAAGGCAAGGTTGAAGGAGTAGGAGAAACATGAAGTGGTTACCTGGACCCATATTGATGAAATACAATGAACCTATGTGCTGAGATGTGTAATATGTTCCTATAAAGAAGTCATATGGGTTTTCTTACTGATTAAAACCAAGAGGTTACTCTGACACCAGAACATGAGGCAGGGTAATACAGAGCTTAGACACAACAAACTTATGCATTTGATACATGCACACCAATGTTCATAACAGCATTATTTACAGTTGCCAAGATATGGAAGCAATTTAAGTGTCCATCAACAGATGAGTCGATAAAGAAGATGTGGTATATATATACAAAGAAATACTATTCAGCCATAAAAAGGAATGTAATTTTGCCATTTGTAGCAATATGGATGGACTTGGAGGGCATTATGCTAAGTGAAATAAATCAGACAGAGAAAGACAAATATTGTACAGTATCGTTTATATGTAAAATCTAAAAATTACAACACACCAGTGAATAGAACAAAAATGAAGCAGACTCATGGATATACAAAACAAACTAGTGGTTACCAGTGGGGAGAGGGAACAGAGGAGGGGCAATATAGGGGTGGGGATTAAGAGGTACAAACTATTAGGTATAAAATAAGCTACAAGGATATATTGTACAACATGAGGAATATAGCCAGCATTTTATAATAACTATAAATGGAGTATAAAATTATGAATCACTATATTGTATATCTTTAACATATAATATTGTATAGTGACTATACTTCAATTAAAAAAATACTTAGAGAAATAAAACAAAACTAAACTGTGTATGGAACCCCCAAAATCCCCGAATAGCCAAAGCAATCCTTAGAAAGAGGAGCAAAACTGGAGGCATTCGCTTTCTGATTTCAAACTGTATTATAAACATAATAATCAAAACAGTGTGGTATTGGCATAAAACAGACACATATATCAATGGAATAGAGTAAACCCATATGTATGTGGTCAATTAATTGATGAGAAAGAAGCCAAGAAAATGCAATGGGGAACGGATAGTCTCTTCAATAAATGGTGTTGGAAAAACTGTCCAGCCACATGCAAAAGAATGAAACTGAACCATTATCTTATAATGCAAAGAAAAATTAACTCAAAATGGATTAAAGACTTGAAGGTAAAACTTGAAACTAGTAAACTAGAACAAAACATAGGCAGTAAGCTCTTTGACAGTGGTCTTCGTGATGACTTTTTGACTTTAACAGCAAAAGAAAGACAACAAAGGCAAAAATAAATAAGTGGGACTACATCAAACTTAAGTTTTGTCCAGGAAATGAAAAGATCAATAAAATGAAAAGGCAACCTAATTAATGAGAAAAATATTTGCAAATCATCCGATAAGAGGTTAATATCTAAAACATATTGGACTTCCCTGGTGGAGCAGTGGTTAAGAATCTGCCTGCCAATTCAAGACACGGGTTCAATCCCTGGTCTGGAAAGATCCCACATGCCATGGAACAACTAAGCCCATGCACCACAAATACTGAGTCTGAGCTCTAGATCCTGCAAGCCACAACTACTGAGCCCGTGTGCCCTAGAGCCCACACACCACAACTATTGAGCCCATGCGCCACAACTACTGAAGCCCGTGAGCTCTAGGGCCCGTGTACCACAACTACTGAGCCCATGTGCTGCAACTACTGAAGCCCACATGCCTAGAGTCCGTGCTCCACAACAAGAGAATCCACCGCAATGAGAAGCCCACCCACTACAAGAGTAGCCTCCACTCGCAACTAAAGAAAGCCCACACGCAGAAATGAAGACCCAACGCAGACAAACATAAATAAAATTTAAAAAATAAAAATAAAATAAAATATATAAAGAATGCATACAACTCAATACCAAAACCGAAACAATACCATTTAAAAATGGGCAGAGGATCTCAATAGACATTTTTTACATACAGATAGCCAAGAAGTACATGAAAAGTGTCAGCATCACTAACCATCAGGGAAATGAAAATCAAAACTACAATGAAGGGCTTCCCTGGTGGCGCAGTGGTTGAGAGTCCGCCTGCCAATGCAGGGGACACGGGTTCGTGCCCCAGTCCGGGAGGATCCCACATGCCGCAGAGCGGCTGGGCCTGTGAGCCATGGCCACTGAGCCTGCACGTCCGGACCCTGTGCTTCGCAACGGGAGAGGCCACAACAGTGAGAGGCCCGCGTACCGCAAAAAAAAAACAAAAAAACTACAATGAAATATTACCTCACAGTTTTTGGTATAACTATGATCAAAAATACAAGAAATAATAAGTGTTGGCAAGGATGTAGAAAAAAGGGAACACGTGATCTGCTGATAGGAATGTAAATTCATACAGCCACTATGGAAAACAGTATGGAGGTTCCTCCAGAAATTGAAAATAGAACTACCATATAATCTAGCAATTTCTCTATGGATATTTATTTGAAGGAAATAAAAACATTAATTCAAAAAGATATATGCACCATCATGTACATTGCATCATTGCCAAATGCATAGCCAAAACATAGAGAACAACTTAACTGTCTACCAATGGTTGAATGAGTAAAGAAAATGTGGTATATAAGTACCACTGATTTTTATGCACCCAGAAAAACAAAGCAAATATTGCCATTTGCAACAGCACAATGTCTTCATGCTCCATCCATCTTCAATGATATAAGTCAGACAGAGGAAGACAAATCTGTATGATCTCACTTATATGTGGAATATAAAATGACAAAATACAAAACTGAACTCATAGGTATAGAGACAGATTAGTATTTGCCAGAAGCGGGGCATAGGGGGTAGTGAAGCTAGTCAAAGTTACAAACTTCCAGTTATAAAATAAATAAGTCCTGAGGATGTAGTATATAGCAATGTGACTATAGTTAATAATATCGAATTGTATATTTGAAAATTGTTAAGAGTACATCTTAAAAGTTCTCATCACAAAAACAAACTTGTAACTATGTGTGGGGATGGATATTAACTAGGCTTATTGTGGTGATCATTTCACAGTATAGAGAAATATTGAATCATTAAGTTGTACACCTGAAATTGGCATAATGTTATATGTCAATTATATCTCAAAAAATCTTCAAAGTCAGAAAGTCTTTGATTTATGTTTATTCTATTTTATACCTTCTCCTCAAGTAGCAATATGGAAGAACTTGCCTCATTTTATCTTTAGAAGAGTTGACTTAATTCTGGCCCACTTTATGAAAAGTATAGAGACTAGAAGAGTCACTGGCTCTCTTTCTATAGATCGTGGTTACCAGGAAACTACGTTCTACCCTTGGCTGAATTGTGTCCTTTCTGCAAACCAGATGATCCTCCAACTCGAACTCATCTTTTCACAAACAGGATGCAAGAGTGCATCAAAGGGCAGTTTGAGTGGCAGAAATCAAGTCTTAGTTTTCAGCTGGGCTGTAGTTCTGGTTCTAGCCTGAGGTTCCTTTACTGTGTAAATGATAAACACTCTGCCACATAATTACTCCTAGGGCCTGAGCCTGTTTCTGGTTAGGTAAATTGTATCTCTGATAATGGTATATGTTACAAACCTAAACCAAATTCATTAGTTCAGTAACTCTGGTGGAAGCTGCTGTCAGAACAAGTTTTTAAAAGGCTCAACATGTTTTTTGACTCTATCTCTGCCTTTGGCTGACTTGTTCCTTGTAACTTCACTGTGGCAGTTTTCCTGTTTGCTTAGAAGGGAGAGAGGTCTATTATCATTTAACCTCCTGGAGAATATAAAAACAGGAGTAGGATAGCTAATGGTTGGGGTTGACACTTGATCAGGATCAACTGCAGAAATAACCAGCACAGGAAGATAGGATAATGTTTAAGTCTAGCCCATTGGGAGGGATATAACTGTGGTGCAGAGGAGTAGTATGAAAAACCTGCTATACAGCTATGGACCAACTTGCTCCCAGAGGGCACCCAGAAGTAGGCAGAAGACCTATCCAGTAGCTGGATTTTTCATGTCTTATCTTTATACTGAAAGTCATATAGATGTATTCTCTTGGCCATCAAGAGGCTTTCATACACAGCAGAACTGAAATTTTAGCACACAGCCTCACTGCAAATCAATGTATATGCCGTAAAGAAAATACAAAAAAAGAACATGCTCTACTTGACAACAAAGGGTAGAAGGTGGAGGCGTTAAAGGAAAAATTTAGTAGATATACATCATTCTAAATGTTTTTTATAAAAGTTATATTTTTATTTCCTATAATTTCATGTTTGGGTCACATCTGTAGAATCAATCTTCTGTTCATATTGGGTTCACATTTGTAGGATTTTGTTAAAATACACATCTTTGTCTCTGGTTACAGAGACAGCTTCGGTAAAAATTTATAAATGTGACTAAAGGCAGAGAAGATTTATGGTGTTCTACTTGTGGAATGGTTTACTTATACATATACGCAGTGTGTCTTGGTAGACTGAAGAGAACTTTGAAATTACATACACCTCTGAGGAGTTCTTTGGCTACATTTTGGGAAACTCATATGCTAACTAATTCTTTTGTGGAAATTATCATCAATAATATACAATATATAGAATCTTCTCCAGCATTATATGATGGTTAGACTTGTTTATATTAGCAAATAAATTAATCTAAATGATTAATAATACATGTTGTTAGTCTTATGTGTGTCTTCCTCTACAAGTGTTTCATAGTTAATTAGAAAATTCTAAAAATATCATAAATGTTTACCTTTTTTTGTTTCTTTATGGATAATAATTGATCTGGCTTCAGATATCAATGGCAGAATGAAGGAAAATAGATTTGGTGGGTTTGACTTCTGTAAGCTCATGGCAGACTTTTCTTCTAGCAATGGTGCTGATATTTCACATCGTTGTGTAAACTCCTATAGCTAAGCAGAATTATGATCTTATCTGGACACATCTAACTCTGCCATTTTTGTGTGGACATGGCCTTGGCCAATAGTGATTTAATTTTAGATGGAGTCTGACAAAAGGCCAAATGTGAAGAAAGTGAAATACAAGTAGACGCATAGCAAATTAGAGGCACCACATTTGTTTTCCTGTCAGGCCTGTAGTTGTGACCTGTTTAAAGAGGCAGGAAACTAAAATGGAAGAAAGATCTGAGAATTCAGAAGTCTCAGTGAGAAAATGCTACTGCTAAAAGATTAAATGGCCTTTACGGATTTTGCTCTTCATGTCTTGAGAACTGTTTTAGGAGTTAAATTTTGAGAGAAGTAGCATGAATATTCTTATCTCTAGCCTTGTTAAAGGACATTTTAGTTAAATAATTTTAATGCTAAGCTTAATTAGGGAAGAAGGTCCAGGGAAATCCATTTGTGTTGTAAAGAATGAACTGCTGAGTGCAAAAGGATAGGGCAAGGAGAAGAGAGCCTATTTCGCTTTATTTTTGGTTTTTGCTTTTGTTGTTTTTTCCTATAAAGATTTGTTTCGAGGTCTACAAAGTTATTCCATTATATCCTATTTTATATTTTCTAGGTCAACAAGAAAAACCATTCTCTCAGGAATCATTTGATGGAAAAAAAATGTGTTATGTCCAAAAAGTAGAAGGCCTATCATTTTTCCCCTAACCTGGTAAACTTCTATTTGTCGATGACAGTTCTTATATTTGCACTGTTCCAGCTGCTGGATTCCTAAGAGTAAAAAGTGTGAATAGAGCAAAAAGATAATTCCAATGAGAAAATGAATCAATTAATGTTAAAGTCTCTGAAAGCTTGATTTCTTGAAAATTCTTGTAAATTTCTCTGGTAATAAACACATATATCCTTGCTGAAGGAGAAAAAAATAGGGAGATTTTCAATCCTCTTGGTTCTGAAGTTTTCTAATTTATTAAAAGGAAGTAATGAAACCATCTTACTTGAAATGACAACATGTGCTTTTTTCTTAAAGTACATAATCACTTTATTTTAAGTTATCCCCAATCCTAAACTCACTCCTGCTTTACTTTGCTTTCCCATGCCCTATACAGTCTTTAGCTATAAGGTAAATTTTTCTTTCTCTGAAACTTCCTTCTCTGAATTCCTTAGAGTGAGCACATTTCATTTTAAAATAAGCATAATTAATATTAGCATATATTTTTGTTTTAATTGTTTTTATCTCAGTTGTTTCAAATCTAGGTTTTTTTGCTTTGATGCCGCTGTAACTAACCCCTGGAAGACAGAGTTCAAGGCTTAAGTAGGTGGTGATGATACAATTTCAGGTATTCCCGCACATGGTGTTCCAAGCCCTCAGAATATCTTTAAGATCTTTAATCTTACAAGTAATATTTTTCTTAAAATAGTCACTTTGATGGAAATATGGAAAATTAATTCTGTTAATTCTTTAAGTCCTTTGTAATATGGATGTATTAAAATATTTAAAAATAAGTTTTGGAATATGTAGGAGAAGATAGGACCTGAGTGTTTTAAGACACTGGACAAAACGTAGTAATTGTAGGAATGAACAAAAACTTAGTGGCTATTTCCAATTTGTTTCGGATTTGACCATAAACAACTACCAGTGTTGACCTCAATATACATTTCTAGACTGGGTGGAAAGCATTCAAGTATTATGTATCTTGTTTTGTTTTGCTTTTTTAGAATAAAAACGCATTGAAAAGACAAATACAAATCAATATTTTTATGGCGGCACTATTTTCCATATATTTTTTCCAGTGTTAAATACCTAATATTAAAATAGAGCTTTATTTCAGGAGTAGAAATTGTACATTGAAAAAAATTGATGTCAAATTCTTAAGTACTTGACATTTTTCTTTCTAAAGTTGATTTTCTTTAATTTGATGACACATATTTAAAGTGTGGCTACAGCAAAGTAATGTAATTTATAGAAATAAAATATTGAAAAAGATTTGAGAAACTGATATTTAGATCTGGCTTATGAAAAACTCAATTGAACTTCTGGGCACAGAGCTCCACTACTATTTTTAAGAATTGAGCAAGATGAAGATAATTTAATGTAAGAGGTAAGTTACTTTATAATAACGAGTTCTTTACCCTGACTTGTCTTCAGAAAACTTGACTTTCTTTAGACAGGAAGTAGTGTTATCACAACCCAAACCATCTATGTCTTAGTGACTGCTGCTATTCTAAGAAGTGAAGAAAGGCACTAGCAATACTGAGAGGTGATGATCAAACTTTAAATGCACTTAAGAATCATGGTTAGAATGAAGTTTGGTAATAATTTAGAAAACTAATACATTAACTTCAATATTTGTCATCTTTCTATTGCTAACTTTTGTACTCTGGCTGGATGATAAGACATTAATGCCAGACTAACCAACATGTAAAGACAGATTGATTATATTGCTATGTTCTTAACTGTGCTCATTTCCTTTTCGTATAGGGAAAAAAGAGCAGTAAAAAGCCTTGTGCCTTGGGGTAGAGCTCCTCTCCTTCCTCCTTGTGTAAGGAACACGTGACCATGTGAATGTAGGGGAGGGGGTGTCTCGGGCAAACTGGGAAAATGTCTATTCTACTTCCACGTTTCCTTCTAAGGACACATTTAGCAGAGCTTCTTTGCTGTTTTTCTCTGGCCACCTGAACATTGAGAATCTGTCACGTTATGAAAAGGTGACAATATCTGACACACACATTGATGACAATGTGGCAAATGCCTCTTTTGAAATGCTTGATGAATGAAAAGAAATGCATTGCACCTATCCTCGAGATGTTTAGAGTTTTAACATTTTTCAGAGCTCTTCTCTTTTATAAATAATATTATTTGTACATAAAGGATGTGTTTACTAAAATTAGGTTGTTATGCCATCTAAGAAATGAGCTATAATAGTTTGAAATGAGTAATTTATCTTTTTCTGTTTCCTAGCTGTACTCAATTTTCAATCTGTGTAGTTACCCTACTTTTATACCTTTGTTTTATTTGATTTCATTCAATTTACCATTTCTATCAAGATCAAACATTAATGTGGATCAAATGCCTCTTATATTAGAAAAAGTTTTTACCTTCAAAGGCCATTCATTGATGTATGTTGAAACTAGCAATTGATAGGTTAGGGGTGGCCAGAAAAACATTGTTAATAAAGGACATACTTTTTTTCCTCATGAGTGATATTTATTTAGTGTATATAAATGTTTTGTTTTTGGTGTTACCAGAGATTTTTTTAATCCTTTACCAAGCTTAATATTTTATTTTGATATAATAACATTTTTAGGGATTATACCTAAGGGTAGTAATAATGACATTTGGTAATGTTTAAACTTTTATTATAAAGTCTGTGGCTCTTTCCTCTCAAACCAGTTTTTTTTTCATGTGGAATGTAGAACAAAAATGTAATAGTTAAATTTGTCTTTTATCAAAGTCTCAGGGGAAGTAGGTTGAGAGAGTGTGTTGACATAAGAAATAGTATTTATTTCTTCTCTTTGATATACTACATTAGGTTTATCAATTTGTGAATCATTTACAAAGTGACTGTCAGTTTGATGGTTTAACAAGTCCATTCCTTTTTAAATAAATACCTGTTTTATGTTTAGTTCTTTTTACTCACCACAAGGTTATTTAGTGCCTGAAATTAGTTGTGTGGGCTCTCCAGATGCAAATAAACTTTAATAGTTTGTATGCAGCCGAAGATTAGAATACAGTGAAATTCTTTCAGAAGGGTGATTCAGTCCACACTATTTAGGAAACTATAGGAGCACTTTGATTTCTGAGTCCAAAAATTTTTTAAACTATTTAATTTTGAAGAACTGCAAAGTAGCTATATATGTGACTAATCAGATTCTTATAATTTCTCTTCTGATATGACAACAACGGAATCAGCAGCTCCTTCTTTTGTCCTAATAGGGATAATAAGAATAAAACTAGCCATGATATTTTGCAGCATGTCCATTTTTCCTGATTGTTTATAAGTTTGATGTTTATAACCCATAGTTTATATATTTGTAGATAGATATGAAGACACAGATAAGCTATTGATACCAAAGCCTCACCCATATATGGGTATGTATGTAGGTTGGGTATGCAAATATACATTTTCAGATTATTTTGGTTTGAATAATGAATATAGTTATTTTCATAAGAGAACATGTGTACATATATACACATACATGTGTGAGTGTGGGTGTGTGTCTATGTGAGAAAGGCTGACAAGTATGGTGTAATAGTTTGTGGTCAGTGTTCAAATGTTTTGTTATTTTTCTGCTTTTATTGTCATGAAGTCCTATGGTTTTGGAGGGTGGTCAAATAAACTGAAAAACATGATGGCAACTTCTTTGACTACACATATTTTTTCCTATAATAATCTGAATGATAATATGGGCTCTGTTGCTTTGACACCTCATTTTCCTGTTAAAACAAAATTTACTCAATTCAGTAGTAGTTCTGAGGCGATAAAAAGAGATTTTCGGGCTTCCCTGGTGGCGCAGTGGTTGGGAGTCCGCCTGCCGATTCAGGGGACGCGGGTTCATGCCCCGGTCCGGGAGGATCCCACATGCCGCGGAGCGGCTAGGCCCGTGAGCCATGGCCGCTGAGCCTGCGCGTCCGGAGCTTGTGCTCCGCAACGGGAGAGGCCACAACATTGAGAGGCCCACGTAACGCAAAAAAAAAAAAAAAAAGAGAGATTTTCAAGTACCCTGGTCAAATGCTAGGGCACTTGAAAATCTTTTTTCTTAATATTAGAAAACCAAGCCCCAGATAATATATGCATTGCTGAAATATTTTCAGATTTAATGTTAATTTTCATTCTTCCCATTTACTTCAGGCTAAAAAGTTTCTAGAGAAATGTTGGGTACTGAAATTTTGTTCAGTAGGGGTGAATGTCTTCAGCGATTCTTGATCTATTTTAGTCATTAAAGGTGTTTAATGATCCTGTGTGTACACAAGGAGAAAAACATTCTTCTCCTCGCCAAGTTACTTGCATATTTTCCATGCTTTTAGAGGCAGAAGGTGTGTTTAAGAGAATATTTCCCTTTCATTTCTCACCAAAATATGCAGGCAGCTCCCTCTATACACAAGGAATATGTGCTACAAAGTCCTTGAGTATTTCTTTCAACAAAAATACTTTCCACAGCAGCTCATTTCCTCTTGCTTCACCTCTATTTCTTCCTCTAATGATCCTAAAGATAAGCCTCATCTAACTGCTGCTAATCCATTCACCACTTCTTTTAAAAGTCAAGTATAATTCAAAGAGTTATGTACCAAAATGTTCATTGCAGCTATATTTACAATAGCCCGGAGATGGAAACAACCTAAGTGCCCATTATCGGATGAATGGATAAAGACGATATTGCACATATATACAATGGAATATTACTGAGCCATAAAAAGAAACGAAATTGAGCTATTTGTAATGAGGTGGATACACCTAGAGTCTGCCATACAGAGTGAAGTCAGAAAGAGAAAGACAAATACCGTCTGGTAACACATATATATGGAATTTAAGGAAAAATCATGTCATGAAGAACCTAGGGGTAATACAGCAATAAAGACACAGACCTACTGGAGAATGGACTTCAGAATATGGGGACAGGGAAGGGTGAGCTGTGACAAAGCGAGAGAGAGGCATTGACATATATACACTACCAAACGTAAGGTAGGTAGCTAGTGGGAAGCAGCCTCATAGCACAGGGATATCAGCTCGGTACTTTGTGACCACCTGGAGGGGTGGGATAGGGAGGGTGGGAGGGAGGGAGACACAAGAGGGAAGAGATATGGGAACATATGTATATGTATAACTGTTTCACTTTGTTATAAAGCAGAAACTAACACACCATTGTAAAGCAATTATACCCCAATAAAGATGTTCAAAAAAAAAATCAAGTAAAGAAAGACAAATACTGCATAATATCACTTATAGGTGGAATCTAAAAAAAAGTTCAATTCATAGAGACCAAGTAGAAAAGTGGTTATCAGGTGCTGGGGGTTGAGGAAAACAGGGAGAGTCTGGTTAAAGAATATACTAAAATTGTCAATTCGTTCTAAGATGAGTAATGTTGAAGGATCTAACGCATAAACTTGGTGACTATTGTTGATATACTGAACTGTGTAATTGAAATTTGCCAAGAGAGTAGAACTTAAGTTTTCTGAGCAAAAAGAAAAAAAAGTAGATATATCAAGTGATGATGTATTAATTAACTCGATGGGGGAAATCCTCACAATGTATACAGATGTCAAATTATCACATTGTACACTTTAAATATCTTACACTTTTATTTGTCAATTATACCCCAAAGCTGAAAAAAATATGCTTATATAGATATGGGAAGCTGAAGAAATGCAAGCAATTGAGTCAATGTCAAGAGTACATAGAAAATAGAAGAAATGATGAACGCTGACAATTTGAAATTGGAGTTCTTGATGAATACCATACTTGATCCCTTAAAGGGATATTTTAACTTTGGAGCTATCACAGACACTTTTCTCATAGACACATTACAATAAACATACTCTTGGAGGAGCTGTATATATTATACAGAATAAAAATTGAATTAACTATTCAAGTAATACAGTATGAATTATATCACAAGCCTTGTATTTATGCTCATAAATTATTTTGATATATATATTTTGATACATTTATTTCAAAATAAATATTTGTGACACATAATGATAAACTCACATTCAGAGTATGAATTTGAGAAACTTTTCCCTAGTTTTTTCCTGTTTTGTAGTATCTGTTAAAATATTCAGGTATGATTTCTCTGTTAATAAGTAGAATGTATGATTTACTTTCAGACAACGCTTCCATTTCTACATATTTGCTATTCGCTATTCTATTTTAGTAATTTTACCAAGATTTTGTGACCCAGATTGACCTTAAGTGTAAATAAATTTGGCAATCACGTATTTGGTGTGAGTTCAGATACTTTGGGCAAAATTCCTGCTCCATATTTTCTTCTCCACAGGACCTGCTGTCATGTTACACCATCATGAGTTAACATATTGAAGATGATGATGGTATGTCAATAAGAGATATTCAAACTTCCAAAGGAGGAGTTCTCTAGTTAAAAGCAATTGTGTGTGTTTCTTTAAAAATTATGTCTGGGGCTTCCCTGGTAGTGCAGTGGTTGAGAGTCTGCCGCCGATGCAGGGGACACGGGTTCATGCCCTGGTCCGGGAAGATCCCACACGCCGCGGAGCGGCTGGGCACGTGAGCCATGGCCGCTGAGCCTGCGCGTCCGGAGCCCGTGCTCCACAACGGGAGAGGCCACAAAAGTGAGAGGCCCGCGTACCGCAAAAAAAAAAAAGTTATGTCTTCCTTTCCCCACAGGAATTATTCTAAACATTCACTGTATTTCATGAAGTCTCTATACCGTGTGATCAGTATCACATAACAGAGAAAATTCAGAGCACATGAGAACTCCTGCAACTTCCCATCCCCTATGCCCCAGGATAAATATATGCAGTTATCCTGATCACACTGAAGATTTATTCCATTTCTCTTCTTCCTATTCACTCAGTAACTCAAACAATTAAACATTTGTCCCACAACCCAAACAAAATTGCTCTTATAAAGCTGCCAGTAAAATCAATTTTATCAAATCCTATAGTCAATTCTTTTTTTTTAACATCTTTATTGGAGTATAATTGCTTAACAATGGTGTGTTAGTTTCTGCTTTATAACACAGTGAATCAGCTATACACATACATATATCCCCATATCTCCTCCCTCCTGCATCTCCCTCCCACCCTCCCTATCACACCCCTGTAGGTGGTCACAAAGCATCGAGCTGATCTCCCTGTGCTATGTGGCAGCTTCCCACTAGCTACTTATTTTACATTTGGTAGTGTATATAAGTCCATGCCACTCTCTCACTTCATCCCAGCTTACCCTCCTGCTTCCCGTGTCCTCATGTCCATTCTCCACATCTGTGTCTTTATTCTTGTCCTACCCCTACATTCTTCAGAACCTTTATATTTTTTAGATTCCACATATATGTGCTAGCTTACAGTATTTGTTTTTCTCTTTCTGACTTACTTCACTCTGTATGACAGTCTCTAGGTCCACCCACCTCACTAGAAATAACTCAATTTCTTTTTATGGCTGAGTAATATTCCATTGTATATATATGCCACATCTTCTTTATCCATTCATCTGTCGATGGACACTTAGGTTGCTTCCATGTCCTGGCTATTGTATGCAATGAACAATGTGGTACATGACTCATTTTGAATTATGGCTTTCTCAGGGTATACACCCACTAGTGGGAGTGCTGGGTCATATCATAGTTCTATTTTTAGATTTTAAGGAACCTCCATAGTGGATGTATCAATTTACATTCCCACCAACAGTGCAATAGGGTTCCCTTTTCTCCAAACCCTCTCCAGCATTTATTGTTTGTAGATTTTTTGACGATGGCCATTCTATCTGGTGTGAGGTGATACCACATTGTAGTTTTGATTTGCAGTTCTCTAATGATTAGTGATGTTGAGCATCCTTGCATGTGTTTGCTGGCAATCTGTATATCTTCTTTGGAGAAATGTCTGTTTAGGTGTCCAGCCCATTTTTTGATTGGGTTCTTTGTTTTTTAGATATTGAGTTGCATGAGCTGCCTGTATATTTTGGAGATTAATCCTTTGTCAGTTGCTTCATTTACAAATATTTTCTCCCATTTTGAGTGTTGTCTTTTTGTTTTATTTATGGTTTCCTTTGCTGTGCAAAAGCTTTGAAGTTTCATTAGGTACTATTTACTTAATTTTCTTTTTATTTCCATTTCTCTAGGGGGTGGGTCAAAAAGGATCTTGCTGTGATTTATGTCACAGAATGTTCTGCCTATGTTTTACTCTAAGAGTTTTCTAGTGTCTGGCCTTACATTTAGGTCTTTAATGCATTTTGTTTATTTTTGTGTATGGTGTTAGGGAGTGCTCTAATTTCATTCTTTTACATGTAGCCATCCTGTTTTCCCAGCACCACTTATTGAAGAGGCTGTCTTTTCTCCATTGTACATTCTTGCCTCTTTTATCAAAAGTAAGGAGAACATATGTGTGTGGGTTTAACTCTGGGCTTTCTATCCTGTTCCATTGATCTATATTTCTGTTTTTCTGCCAGGACCATACTATCCTGATTACTGTAGCTTTGTAGTATAGTCAGAAGTCAGGTATCCTGATTTCTCCATCTCCGTTTTTCTTTATCAAGATTGCTTTGGCTATTCAGGGTCTTTTTTGTTTCCATAGAAATTGTGTAATTTTTTGTTCTAGTTCTGTGGAAAATGCCACTGGTAATTTGATGAGGATTGCATTGAATCAGTAGATTGCTTTGGGTAGTAGTCATTTTCACAATGTTGATTCTTCCAATCCAAGAACATGGAATATCTCTCTATTTGTATCATCTTTCATTTCTTTTATCAGGGTCTCATAGTTCTCTGCATACAGGTCTTTTGTCTCCTTAGGTAGGTTTATACCAAGATATTTTATTCTTTTTGTGGCAATGGTAAATGGGAGTGTTTCCTTAATTTCTGTTTCAGAATTTTCATCATTAGTGTATAGGAATACAAGAGTTTTCTGTGCACTAATTTTGTATCCTGCTACTTTACCAAATTCATTGATTATCTCTAGTAGTTTTCTGGTGGCTTCTTTAGGATTCTCTATGTATAGCATCATGTCATCTGCAAACAATGACGGCTTTACTTCTTTTCTGATTTGGATTCTTTTTATTTCTTTTTCTTCTCTGATTGCTGTGGCTAAAACTTCAAAAAGTATGTTGAATAATAGTGGTGGGAGTGGGCAGCCTTGTCTTGTTCCTGATCTTAGTGGAAATGGTTTCAGTTTTTCACCATTGAGAATGATGTTGGCTGTGCGTTTGTCATATATGGCCTTTATTATGTTGAGGTAAGTACCATCTATGCCTACTTTCTGGAGGGTTTTTATCATAAATGGATGTTGAATTTTGTCAAAACCTTTTCCTGCATCTATTGAGATGATCATATGGTTTTTCTCTTTAAATTTGTTTATATGGTTTATCACATTGATTGATTTGCGTATATGGAAGAATCCTTGCATTCCTGGGATAAACCCCACTTGATCATGGTGTATGATCCTTTTAATGTGCTGTTGGATTCTGTTTGCCACTATTTTGTTGAGGATTTTTGCAACTATGTTCATCAGTGATATTGGCCTGTAGTTTTCTTTCTTTGTGACATCTTTGTCTGGTTTTGGTATCAGGGTGATGGTGGCCTCATAGAATGATTTGAGGAGTTTTCCTCTCTCTATTTTGTGTAGTTTGAGAGGGATAGGTATTAGCTCTTCTGTAAATGTTTGATAGAATTTTTTTGTGAAACCATTGGTCCTGCACTTTTGTGTGTTGGAAGATTTTTAATCACAATGTCAATTCAGTGCTTCTGATTGGTCTGTTTATATTTTCTATTTCTTCCTGGTTCAGTCCCATAATGTTGTGCTTTTCTAAGAATTTGTCCATTTCTTCCAGATTGTCCATTTTGTTGTCATATAGCTGCTTGTAGTAATCTCTCATGATCCTTTTTATTTCTACAGTGTCAGTTGTTACTTCTTTTTCTTTTCTAACTCTACTGATTTGAGTCTTCTCCCTTTTTTTCTTGATGAGTCTGGCTAATGATTTATCAATTTTGTTTATCTTCTCAAAGAACCAGCTTTTAGTTTTACTGATCTTTGCTATCATTTCCTTCATTTCTTTTTCCTTTATTTCTGATCTGATCTTTATGATTTCTTTCCTTCTGCTAACTTTGGAGTTTTTTTTTTTTCTTTTTCTTTCTCTAATTGCTTTAGGTGTAAGGTTAGGTTGTTTATTTGAGTTGTTTCTTGTTTCTTGAGGTATGATTTTATTTCTATAAACTTCCCTCTTAGAACTGCTTTTGCTGCATCCCATACATTTTGGGTCGTCGTGTTTTCATTGTCATTTGTTTCTAGGTATTTTTTGATTTCCCCTTTGATTTCATCAGTGATCTCTTTGTTATTAAGTAGTGTATTGTTTAGCCTCCATGTGATTGTAATTTTTACCGACTTTTTCCAGTAACTGATATCTAGTCTCAAAGCATTGTGGTTGGAAAAGATACTTGATACAATTTCAGTTTTCTTAAATTTACCAAGGCTTGATTTGTGACCCAAGATATGATCTATCTTGGAGAATGTTCCATGAGCACTTGAGAAGAAAGTGTATTCTGTTGTTTTTGGATGGAATGTCCTATAAACATCAATTAAATCCATCTTGTTTAATGTATCATTTATAACTTCTGTTTCCTTATTTATTTTCATTTTGGATGATCTGTCCATTGGTGAAAGTGGGGTGTTAAAGTCCCTTACTATGATTTTGTTACTGTTGAGTCTCCCTTTTATGGCCGTTAGCATTTGCTTTACATATTGAGGTGCTCCTATGTTGGGTGCATAAATATTTACAATTGTTGTGTCTTCTTCTTGGATTGATCCCTTGACCATTATGTAGTGTCCTTCTTTGTCTCTTGTGATAGTCTTTATTTTAAAGTCTCTTTTGTCTGATATGCAATTTACTACTCCAGCTTTCTTTTGATTTCCACTTGCATGGAATATCTTTTTCCATCCCTTCACTTTCAGTCACTATGTGTCTCTAGGTCTGAAGTTGGTCTCTTGTAGACAACATATATATGGGTTTTGTTTTTGTATCCATTCAGCCAGTCTGTGTCTTTTGGTGGGAGCATTTAAACCATTCACATTTAAGGTAATTATCAATATGTATGTTCCTATTACCATTTTCTTAATTATTTTGGGTTTGTTATTGTAGGTCTTTTTCTTTGCTTGTGTTTCCTGCCTAGAGAAGTTCCTTTAGCATTTGTTTTAAAGCTGGTTTGGTGATGCTGAATTCCCTTAGCTTTTGCTTGTCTGTAAATGTTTTGATTTCTCCATAAAATCTGGATGAGATCCTTGCTGGGTAGAGTAATCTTGGTTGTAGGTTTTTCCCTTTCATCACTTTAAATATTGCTTGCCACTCCCTTCTGGCTTGCAGAGTTTCTGCTGAAAGATCAGTTGTTAACCTTATGGGGATTCCCTTGTGTGTTATTGGTTGCTTTTCCCTTCTGCTTTTAATAGTTTTTCTTTGTATTTAATTTTTGATAGTTTGATTAATATGTGTCTTGGCATGTTTCTCCCTGGATTTATCCTGTATGGGACTCTCTGTGCTTGCTGGACTTGATTGACTATTTCCTTTCCCATATTATGGAAGTTTTCAACTATAATCTGTTAAAATATTTTCTCAGTCCTTTTCTGTTTCTCTTCTTCTTCTGGGACCCCTATAATTCAAATGTTGGTGCATTTAATGTTGTCCCAGAGGTCTCTGAGACTGTCCTCTTTTCATTCTTTTTTCTTAATCTGCTCTGCTTTAGTTATTTTCACTATTTTATCTTCCATGTTACTTATCCATTCTTCTGCCTCAGTTATTCTGCTATTGATTTCTTCTAGAGAATTTTAAATTTCATTTATTGTATTCATAATTGTTTGTTTTCTCTTTAGTTCTTCTATAACCTTGGTAAACATTTCCTATATTTTCTCCATTCTATTTCCAAGATTCTGAATCATCTTTACTATCATTATGTGAATTATTTTTCAGGTACACTGCCTATTTACTCTTCATTTGTTTGGTCTGGTGGGTTTTTACCTTGCTCTTTAATCTGCTGTTTCTCTGTCTTCTCATTTTGCTTAACTTACTGTGTTTGGGGTCCCCTTTTCGCAGGCTGCAGGTTTGTAGTTCCCATTGTTTTGGTGCCTGGCCCCAGTGGCTAAGGTTTTTCAGTGGGTTGTGTAGGCTTTCTTGTACAGGGGACTAGTGTCTGTGTTCTGTTCAGGCCTGACACCCGGCCAGAGCACCAATACCCTGTCAGCCACAGTTGTGGACAGCCAGATACTTTTGGAGATGGAGTTGAAAAGAATTGAGCTCCAAGATTTTCTCAAATGGAGAAAGCAAGCTGAGCTTGCAAGATGGAGGCTGCTGAGCGTGTACCCCTATAGTCAATTCTTATTAGAAGGTTAAGTAAGATAATGAATAACATTGAATGCAGTTGATTACTCTTCTTGGAACACCATCTTTTCTAGCCTTTTGGGATACCTCACTACTGATTTTTCTCCTATTTTATTGGTGGTCACTATTCAGTTTTCTTTGCTGCCTCTTCCTTCCCTTCCCACAGATAGATACTGGCCTTCTGTTCTCTGTTTACTCTCACTCACTGTGTGGTCTCTTCTAATTGCATGGCCTTACATGTATTCTGATAACTTGAATTTCTATCTTCACCTATTTTCTTTTTGTATACTAGACACATAGTGGACTGCCTAATAGGCATCTTTGCTTGGACACAATAGTAATCTCTAACTTACCATATCTAAAAAAAACCCAATATGGCCAAATCCTATACTTCCTCCAATCTAACCTATCAGAGTAAATGTACTAATATTCACCTGGATGCTCATTCTGAATATTCAGCACTCATATTTGATTCTTTCTTTCTTACTTTGCACTAGATCCAATCTATTAATATTACCCTTAACTTCATATTTCAAATTGTGTTCCAAATTTTACCATATCTTAACCAAATCCATAGTTATGACCCACGTCCAAGCCTCTGAGCTCTTTCAACTGGATTGAAGCACTATTTTAACTGTTGTGGATGATAGACTGTAAAGGTAATGTCATGATTCCTCCTTCCTGGTGTTTCTGCCTCGGTTAATATCCTGCCCTTGAGTGTGGACAGGAAATCCGACTTACTTTCACTTAACAGAATGTGCAAAGGTAATTGGATGTCATTTTCATAATTATAATACATAAGACTGTAATGTTCATCTCTCAAGGAAACTCTCCATTTTTTTGGCTCTGAGGAAGGAAGCAGCCATGTTGGGAAAACCCATATGGAAAGGTATTGAAGATAGACTCCAGCTAAGAGGCAGTGAGAAACTGAGGCCCTCAATCCAAAATCTCACAAGGAATTAAGTGCAGGCAATTACATGGGCTTGAAAGCAGGTCCTTCCCAGTCAAGCCTCAGGTGAGACCACAACCTAGGGTAAAACCTTGATAGCAGCTTTATGAGACACTGAAGCAGAGAACTCAGCTTCACTATGCCCTGGCTCTTGACCTACATAAACTGAAATTAATTGTTTTAATCTACTAAGTTTGTAGTAATATTATTAAATAACAATAGATAATTAATACACTTAGTCTCCTCTCATGGACATTTTCCTTCTCACGGTCTATCCTCCATACAGCAGGCAAATGGTTTTTTTTTTAATACAAGTTATTACCAAATGATCTTAATTGTTTACATTTGTAAATTTCTTTATTAACTGAATATTTAAGTTCCTTTTTGTACTAAACTGTACATTAAGACTAAACATACAACTATGAATGGCTATTTCCCTCAGAATACTTGCCTATAATTGTATCTACATTTCCTCACCACCTATCCAGTTTTCAATGCAAGAAAAGTAATTATTCCATTTAAATGTTTCTTGATACATTTGAGGTCCAAAATTTATTGGAACCAGTCTTTCATTTAAGCCATCAATGTTCTCCTTACTGTTTGCCTTTTCCTTTGAAACACCATCCTACATGTGCTTAAAGTTTTTTGCTTATCCTTTCCTTGAATTGGTCTTTTTCTTCAATTACTACAATACTTTTTTTTTCACTTCTCTGTCCTTTTGTTCATACCTTTTAAATATTAATATCCCTCCTAGAATTGTCTCCTTCCTGCTACATACTCTTCATAAGTGATTTCACTGTTATGTATTCAGCTAATAATTTCAGTTGTAAAAATCCAGGACAGTCCCATTTACTTAAATTATCAGACATGTATTTTCAGATATTGCTATCTGATTGCTCTACAAACAGCTTTGTTTATTAAAACCAATGTCATACTTTCTATTTCTTTTCTAATTACTTCCAATAGTGTCTACCTGTACTCTTCCTCATCTCCATGTGTTTCCACCAGATATCCAATCCTGCAAGTCAAATACTTTGGTGCCATCCTCAATTTCCCTCTCTCTCAAAACCACCTGTGCCCTTTTTTCTCTCCCATACAAACATTCAGTGGATCACTGCACACTGCCAATTCTTGTAGGAACAAATATCTGAGGGATTCATCTTTTTCTATTCCTATTTCAATTGTTGAGTTCTGGCTAGTGTTCCAGTGGATTTTTAAATATTTTATTTGCTTCCAGTTTTCTCGCTTCTCTATGCTTCCAACTCATTATCTGCACTATCCTCAGACTGATATTTCAAACATGTAAACCATTCTAGTGCTTCCCCATTACTCATATTATGATACTGTCCAAATGCCTTAATATGTTGTATAAGATGATTTGTAAAGATTTTCTCTTTTGGCCTTTTCACTTTTTATTCCTATGCCTAGGTAATCCATCATTATCTTCCTCACCACAGTACTTTGCATGTATTCTTTCTTCTTCCTGAAGAACACTCCACCTTGTCCTCTTGAGTGACTACTACTGTCTCAGAGAGAGTAGAACAGTCTCGTTTATAGACTTCCCAGTTATTTCCTCCTATCCCTTACTTCCACATTGAGTCAAGTTTTTTTCTCTATGCTTTTAATGTATGTTGCTTAATATTTCTTATAGTACTCACCACACATTATCTTAGATATTTACTTACGTTCTCTCTTTAGGCTGTGATCTCCAAGAGATCAAGGATAATATAGGTGTACATTTATGAATACTCCATGAAGACTGGCACATGTTAGGCACTGAATAAATACTTTGTAATTTTAAAGTAAGTGATAGCACACTGCATTCTTTACTAGCCATTAATAGTCTAGCCCCATATAGCTATTTTAGTAACTAGCCAGTTACTTAGCAGGGATGAAAGGATATGAGATGCAGTGCAGAATATTTTGAATAAAGGAGTAAAGGTCTTGAATGTGGAAGAGTAGGCTAGAATGGAAGAAAAGTAGAGCAGTGAAGGGTTCCAGTATTCAGAGCTCAGTACAATAGACAGGAATAAGGGACAGAGGATACAGAAGAATAGGAAGGGAATCACACAGAGAAGGATGGAGTGGTGCTAATGAAACACTCAATGTGCCTTTTCTACTTCACAATCTCTCAGACCCAACTGAGTGGCCATCTTCACTTGAATGATAAAAGGCACAGTCAGTATCAGTGATTTACTATTCACTTGCTTTTCTAGTTCATTGCCAACCACTGAGTTATGATTTATCAAAAGTAAAATGTAGATAAAGGCAAAGACACCACTTTTAAAGCCGTATGACTTTAAGAAAGGAAAGACTGATACATCAATTGATGGAATTTTGGCTATAATCCAGTCTTCAAACTACAGATGCCCGATGTGACAGATGGCACGCTGAAACTCTCTGTTAGCCATGCATCCTGGGTCAGAGTAAGAAAAGAGAGGTCAAGACTCAGCATTTGATGAAGTACTGTGTTGAAGTGTTCAGCTCTACTCCTTGTTCCCTGAGCACTGCTAGCTTCATTGATTAGTATAGTGCCTGCATTAGGTATTTGTGATACATTCTTTTATTTATCCATAGGATGTCCGAGTCTGAAGGGGCCCTTAGAGACTTTATTCAGAAATTTGTTTAAACATGAAGAAACTCATATGCAGAAATTTAAATTTCTTATGCAATATTAATGCCAAGTCAAGGTCAAGACAATGAGCAGAACACTTGAAGCACAGTTCTCAATGTCATGGTCTCCCCACTGTTTTTACTTTCCTTTTACTTATAGCATTTCATAGCTTAGTTTTCTATCTCAACCTCCAACAAACTATTCATGTCACATGGCTCATAGTAATTATTCTCTAACCCTTGGGATTTTTAATCTACATTTCTGAAAACAGTACCTTGATAATATCAATAGTATAAACTTTTCATTTTGAAAAGTCATTGGCAAACCTTCCCTGAACTTTCAATCACTTTTGAAAGATTTTAATATGAGAAAAAATTCTAACACCACAACTCTCTAATAATAATACAACTGATTGCTTCATAGATTAAAGAGATCCTAACTGCTAAAAGCATTATGAAGCTGGACACCTGTCAAAACATCATAGAGGAAATTCCTGTATTGGCCAGGGAATAAAACCTGATGCATATTGTGTGATTGTCGATTCCATAAAGGAAAGTGATGCTCATCTAAGTCTCAAAATGGATTACTAGCTTAAGGTTATTAATTCAAATGTGAATGAGAAGGAGTAGGCAAGCGGTTCCTTCTCAGATGCTGTGAGGGATGGCAATTTTCTCGGATGGCAATTTTCTATCACCAAAGAATAGTCCTAACCATAAGTTGGTTATTATTTTGTTACATACCTGTTATTCCAAAGGTTAGAATAATTTACATATTTAAATTAGGGCTTTTGTTTGGAAATAAAATAAATCAACTTAAGATATCTTAGGCATGAAGGGGAATTGTAATGTAACAGAAACAAGTCATCAAAGTCAATGACAGAAAGTCTGCTGGACATTAGAACAGTAGTCAAACCAGAAAGTTGAAAATTGCTGTTGTCTTTCATCTTTAGTTCCCCCATGTGCTTGTTTCACTCTATATCTACACACTGGCTTTCTGTGCTTGTCTAGTCTATGTAGGGAGCAAATAAAAGCCACTACACCATTTCAAATACTTGATTTACCTTCCTTTCTATAATCCCCAAACAATTCCCTGAGGAGAAAACTCTGACTGAGCCTCTTGGGTCCAGTCCAGTAAATCTTGGCCATAGGGTCAGCGTCAACAGTATTTGAGGACTTTGGATTATAACTGAAGTCAGGGATGGGTTGTTAAGTAGTTAATCAGGATCCTGGAAGATGTTCCAAATAAGTATCAGTTATACCTGGACATAGTTCTTTACCAGAATATGTATATTCATGCCCTATTCTCAACATTAAGCCAGAATCTCTAGTGTGTATTCTCAGAATTGGGATATTGAATAAAGAAAGAACTTCCCCATGTGATTATGGTAAGTACCTTTACCTCTTATTAAAAGTCATTAATCAAATATGTTTGTAAATTAGTAAAATAGAATAGATCTAGAATTGATTCTGCTTCTTATCTCAAGCACTTGGGGTGTCACATGTAAAGTGGACCGTATCTGTCAGGGAACACTGGTGAACATCTGATTCTAGGATGATTATTTAGTGTATATGAATCTTAGACTTGTGTCTGTGCTTGGATTAGTAGCAAGATGGAATGAGAAAGAGGGGATACAATACTGTACTAGTATCCATAGAAAAGTATGTTATAAGTTAAGAAACTAAAAAAGGCTCTTTTGGCACTGAAATGCAGACTTCTCCAATATTGGTTTCCTTGACATTGTTTTCTCTGTGTTGTGTGTGTGTACAGAAATAAAATGGAAATAGTCTGTTTGGATTCATGAGGAATTTCTAAACTGCATTGCTCAGTTTTGTCTTAGAAATGTTCTTGTTCTTTCTCAATTGTCATGGAGTTGGTTAGAGGTTTCTGGCCACTCAGAGAGGACCAACTGCATTCTGTGTATATGTTTCACCATTTTCCTTTTTACCTGCATTATCTTAACATGACACCATATGAAGGAACCCAAAGCATTAAAACAAACACTATAGAAGCTTAGCTATATTAATTTTGCCTATTTGACTATGGCAGAGAATTCTGTTTTCTAAATAAAAAAAAAAACACATTTTTTTAAGAAAGTCAATTTTAACACTATTTTCAGTAGAGGATATTTAAAAGCCTTTCCACTCAAAAACGATTTTTAATATGCTTTTTAAACACCCTGAGAATATTCTTTGAAGGTTAGAAAAGACGTTACTCTCAACAGTCAGTATAGATCTATGCAAGGTCACTATTAATTTGCTCAGAGTGGTAAACATTTAAAACAGCTATATATGAATACAAACCAAGACCTTTACGTAAGATATTTAACAAAAGGAAAGGAGAGGGACAGTTATTTTGCAATCTATCCCAAAACATAACACAAGGATCAAATCTTATTTATGTCTGTATTCTTAGCATGGTAACTTGCATATAATGTTTCATTTTATTTGAATAGATTTTTATCATGCTATACCCATTATTTTAAGTAAAAGGACAGGTCTATTAATTTATTTTAATGATTCAGAGATAAACTTGATGGCTTCTGGTACAAATGTACTTTTAGCAGTGGTAAGAATTTATGCTATTATTTACTTTAAATTGAGAAATTAAAAACACAGAAATCATGCAGAAAATTCCCTTAAGTTTATAATTATTTTATCTTTGTTCTAAAACTTAATTGCAGAAATAATAGTGAGCATTTATTATGAGTCATTAAAGTCACTATAGTTTTGGGTTAAACTCTAGGAATGATTTATCAAATTCAGAATGATAGTGATTTTAAGGGCATGTATTAGTGGTAGGAGAAAAAGAAGACAGTGGCACATGCGAGAAGCATCCTGAGCCCTCAGTTGTATACGTAAGGCTTTATTTTCTAAGCTGGGCTGCTGGATATAGAGGCATTAATTTTATTATCTATTTGTATGCCTGAAGTGTTTCATAATTTAAGAAAACATTTTTAATTGACCGTTTACTCTGTCAATTAGAAGATTTAGGCTCGGAATTGTGGTTCTTAAAAACAACTGAACAGAAGCATCTTCAACAGTTATAACTGAAGACAGTCTACTTATTTTTATTTCTCCCTTAATAAACCACTTCAAAAATTACTTAACCTCTGTAATTATATTTTTAAAGGATATTCTAATGCTTCTTTTTAAAATAAGGACAGTAATTTACATTATAAACAAGATAGTAAAATTAATCTTTGCTACTTTTTCTGTGTTTATGTTTATTTATTAGTAAAGCAGAGTGACTTGCACTAAATGAAAATGATAATAGGTGTCATTTATTAAGGTCTGATTATGAACCAGGCTTAGTTCTTATTAATCAATTATTCTTATAATAACTCTGTGAGTTAGATGTTATTAACCTACCTTTACAAAAGGAAAAACAGGCAGAGAATGATTGGTTTTTTCAGCTTTAAACAAGTAATAAGTGACAGATCCAGAGTACAAATAAAGATCTGTCATGTTCCAACATTTTTGCTCTTCCTTCATAAATCAAGTGTCCACTGATAAGACCAAGAATTAAGTTACAAAGTTTTTCTCTATGAGTTACCACTGGACATTAGGGACCATTGATCCTGCTCTATGGTTATTCATAAGCATGGGGCATTTTGGAGTGAGAAACAAAAATAATAAACAGTAAAAAGAAGCTCTATTTGGATTTTCTAGTGACAGTGAGCTCACTACGAAAGAAGGAACATATTTACATCCTAGTATAATTGGTAGAAACATAAGTCTTCCCTTATAGGAAGAAAAGGATGACTTGTTTACCATTTATTGAGATGTTCCAGATAATGCAATTCTGACTCTCAGTGATACATTGATCATTATTGTTGCAGCTAACATTTATTGCATATTCACTATGTATCAGCCACCATGGCTATTGCTTTACAGAAATCATCTCATTTAATTTTTAGAACAACCCTTCACAGTACATGCCAGTATTACCCTCTCATCTATGAATGAACAAACTGAGTCTTCATGAGGTGTTGGAAGCTATTCACAGCCACGCACCTACTGAGAAGTACAAAAGGGTCTCTAATCACAGGTGGTCTGACTCCAAAGCCCTTGCTCTGAACCACAATGCACTACCTCACACCTGAAGCTATGTATATAGATGCACGGAGAAAGACTGTACAAAGATAGAGAGAGAGGGATGAGTGCTAACAGTTATTCAAGCTGTTTATGTTTACAAATCTACTTAAGAGCTATTGTCCAGTGTTAAAAGGTTTTTACTCTTTGATAATTTTGATTCTAAAAATCTAGTTTCACTTTGCCAGATAACCAATGATTGTAAGTGTATACTATGAAAATAATTTTAGACATTTGGATGTTACTGGAAACTGCCAAGTTCTTAGATATAAACTAGCAATATTTTCTCTCCTTTTTCTCCCCTCTATTTTATAAGGTAGCAATCCTGTTGATCATTTCTTTAGAATGTGATATACTGCAAAAAGAGGACAAGGTTTAAGTTTTGCATTTATGGGATATTTGTAGATTTAATGAAATTCCTCTCCAGCCAAATGAGAATTTAGCACCACTTAAAGGCTGGAAAGAGGCTGCAGCTTTATGAGGCTAGCATTGTTATGTTAAAATGTTTAGGTCTATTTTCATGATTATAATTAATAATATATATTAAAAAATTAAAAACTTTAAACTGCAATTAACTATGGCTCAGAGTATAAGGCAGGGAAGGATTTCTCAGTTCTTCTTGTGTAAATGTTGAATTCTTTGGGGAAATAACTTGAATATCCATTGATTTTACTAGTACAGTAATTAAATTTATTCCCTAAGGAAATATACTTTAGCGTGTTGGGAAGCTGCCTATTGTCTGTGTATCTTGGGCCAGGTAAGCTGTTTCCTGGTTGTTAGCCCTGGGATTATTCACTGTCCCTACCATTATTACCTACAGATGAGAATCTGGTCTTCCTTTTCTCTGTGAAGTTCATCTATATTTTCCCTAAACATATTTTCTGTTACTTTAAAATTGTATAATATTTTGAAAAAGCCAGGGAACACACAAAATATAAAGTTTATTTAGGATTTACATTAGGATTTAGCAAAGGGCTCCCTATGGATATTGATAATTAAAAATTTAAAAATTTCCTAATAGTGTTAATTGCTTTCCCGAAACAAGAGTAGATATCTGGATTATTCTTCACTTTTTTCCCCCCTCTGTTTTCTGCCTCTAAAAATTTTCAATTTACTCTACAATAAGTGCTACTGGGAGAAGGGTATTAATAAAAGGATACATTCCTCCCTCCATTGATTTTTGTATTCTATTGTCTAATATCCAAGAGTTTTTCCATTTTCTTGGAGCATGGATCTCTTGCAGTTAAAAGACATATTTAACATTTGTGATATTTTGGACTTTAGGTTTATGTTGAGGAATTTTATATAATACCATACTTCTTGTCTACACTGTTTCTGGTATCCGTAATAGGAAGCCTTCCATATAGAAATGATCATCAGATGTCTACCAAGCGTGACAGGAACTGGCAATGCAACAGGCTCCTGCCTTCAGGAATCTTAAATGAATAAATAGTGGACTAGTGAATATGAAATTACAAGGAATTAAATAAGTGTAATAATAGAGAAGTACATGAGGAATCACATAGGAGGGACTCTTTACTTTTTGAAGTGAGAGATGGCTTTTTGGAGGAAGTTATCTGAAAGAACACTTAATCACAAGGATAAGAGAGAGTGTATAATTTGGCAAGTCTCTGAAGAGATTGATGGAAGGGTATAAGGTGGAAGACATGAAAATGTTCCACAGGAGGGAAGAGGTTTTCAAAAGAGAGTAGGACTTACAGATTTCACTCATTAATATAGAGAGCTAGAAGGAGCATCACATATACTCTTACAACAAAAATTTGGACAAAATGAAAATCCATCACATTTCTTGTATCCATCAGGGATCTGAGGTTACAAGGTAATCATCTAGCATAGCATAAAATCTAAGGAATGACACCGGCAGGGAGAGACAGGACTCAAACACTTGCTTATCCAGAGCAGATGCAGGTGGAGACTATTAGAATAATTCAATGAGAACAGTGAACAAATTGGCAAAAGATAAGTGTGAGGAGACAGTGTGGAGCTGCTGGAGGCCACAGATATAAGGGGACTGGCACATTTCTGTAGATATTTTCCCTCTATCAACCCCCTCAAAATTTGAGAATACTAAGAAAGTTTCTGAATTAGTGCACACCTAGGTGAAAGGGAAGAGTAGTTGCTGTGTGAGAACATAAAAAATCTGCCTGGATCTTCTTTATCTACTATATGGAAAAATGCATTATTCTCTGGTTGGAAGGGGTCAGAAATAGACATCCTTGGGCACTGGTGAAAATCCAATATAGATAGTGAAAATGAACAAGCAAAAAAACAAACAACTCCTCTACTGTTGGAAGAGGGACAGGAATACATGCTGAAGCCAAAACTAAAAGCTTAGGGGGAGTCAAGAACAATGAGAAGGTCACATGCTCCATACTCAGGAACATCGTGTCTACCTAAGGCTGAAGTTTAATCAGAATGTCAGAGAACGCCCCTTTTTCACTCTGTTATTTCATCATTTAAATGGAATTTTTAAAAAAAAATCATATAATCACCTCAATAGATAAACAAAAAGCACTTAAAATTCAATGTCCATTCATTATCAAAGTTTTAGCAAACCAGGGATAATTTGTTTTCTTAACCTGATAAAAGACATCTATAAAAATCTCCAAGTTATGAGGTATTTAATATTCAATGGTGAAAGTTTTCCCCTTAATTGGGAACAAGTCTGTTCTTACAAGTAGTATTAAACACCGTACTAGTAATTTTAGTGTAATAAGGCAAGAAGAAAAAAAGAAAGCATATTTAGATTGGAAGGGAAGAAATAAAACTGCATCTATTCACAGACAGAATTACCTATTTAGAAAATCTCAAAGGACCTACACAAAAACTCCTGAAATTAATGAGTAAGTTTAGAAGGGTCTTGGGATATAAGGTCAACATACAAAATAAAAATAAATCAATTGTATCTCTTAACTAACAATTGGAAAAGTTTTTTAAAGCATCATTGACAGTAGCATCACAACATTAAGCATTTAGGTACAAATCTAACAAAGAAGGTTCAGGATCTGTATGATGCAAAATACAAAACATTGATGAAAGAAATCAAAGACCTAAATAGATGTAGAGATATGCTATGTCTGTGACTCAGAAGACTAAATAGTTAAAAATGGCAGTTTTACCCAAACTGATCTGTAGATTCAACAGAATCCCAATCAAGTTTCCAGCATTCTATTTGTAGATATTGACAAGCTCATGAAGAATTTTCACATAAAGGCAAAGGGACTAGAAGAGCCAAAACAATTTGAAAGAAAAGTTTAAGGATTCATAGTAAGATTCCAAGACTTACTATAATTCTGCATTAATCAAGGCAAGTGGATAAACATATGGAAAAAAGAGAACAGAATAGAAAATCAAGTAAAAGACCCACACAAATGCTGTCTACTTATTTTTGACAAGAACGCAAAGGCAGCTAGCTCATTGCAAAAGAGTAGTCTTTTCACCAAGTGACAATAGAACATTTATACATTTTTAACCAGTGGTACTGGAACATTTATAAATATGAAAAAATAATAATCCTTAACTTGTATCTCACATCTTGTACCAAAAATTAGCTCAAAATAAAAGACTTAAATATAAGATATAAAACTATAGTCTAGAAGAAAACAGGAAAATATATTTGTGATAATCACTTAGGCAAATAATTTTTTCTTCCTTAACATACGTATATCAAAACACAATCCATGCAATAAAAATAAAAACTGAATTTTATTAAAATTAAAATATCTAGCTTCAAGAAAGACAAGGTAGGGCTTCCCTGGTGGCGCAGTGGTTGAGAGTCCGCCTGCCGATGCAGGGGACACAGGTTCGTGTCCCGGTCCGGGAAGAACCCACATGCCGCGGAGCGGCTGGGCCTGTGAGCCATGGCCGCTGAGCCTGCGCGTCCGGAGCCTGTGCTCCGCAACGGGAGAGGCCACAACAGTAAGAGGCCCACGTACCACAAAAAAAGAAAAAGATAAGGTAATGAAAAGACAAGTCAAAGACTTGGAAGAAACATTTTCAAGTCACATTTTTGACAAAAGTGCCTGTTTCTAGAATACATAAAGAATGCTGAAAGCTTAACAATGACAACAAGCACTAAAACCAATTGAAAAAATAAGCAAAAGATCTAAATAGATACTTCACCAAAGAAGATATATGGATGGTAAATAAGCATAGGAAAAGATGCTCAACAGCATTAGTCACTACATAATGCAAATCAAAACCATATTGATATATGACTATTCACATAATCAGTAGTTAACATAAACATATATTGGCACTACAAAGGCATGGCAAGGATGTGGAGTAACAGGAACTGTCGACCAGTGCTGATGAAAATGCTAAATGTCCAGCCACTATAGACAACAGGTTGGCTATTTCTCATAAAGTCAAATAGACACTTACTATATTGCCACACAGTCCCACTCCTAGCTATTTATTCAAAAGAAATGAAAACTTATGTTCACATAAAAATCTGTACATGAATATTTATAACAGCTTTATTCATAGTCACCAAAACTGGAAACAACTCAGATGTCATTCAGCAGATGAATGGATAAACTGTTGTACAGCCAACAAATGAATACTACACAGTGATAATATAGAACACACTATCTTTTCATGGAATGATATGAATGAACCTTAAATGCATTTGAAAGCTTTGGCCAGACCCAAAGAGTCATATGCTGTATGATTCCATGTATATGATATTCTGGGAAGGACAAAAGTGTAGGATTGAAAATAGACTAGTGCTTTCTAGCTTTGAGGATGGGGAATAAATTAACTAAACAGGGGCAATTCAGGACAATTTTGGGAGTGATGAAATTATTCTCGTTTACAGTTGTGTTGTAGATATACAACTCAAAGCATTTGTCAAAATCCACAGAACTATGTACCACAAAGAGTATGTTTTACTATATGTAAATAAAAACAAAAACAAGATGTGGAGATATCAATTAAACAGACAAACCTATTATCTGAATAACAACAAAACAAGTAGGGAAGAAAATAACTAGACTATCTCTGGAAAACAGTAATTTGACCTGATACTCTAAGATTAATGACAAAAAGAACTGTTCACAAACATTGTGCTCTAGTTAGTAACTAGTGCTCTAGTTCTGTTTTACTCACAAAGTATGGGTTAGCAATTCTGGAATTACTTTATGTGTGTAGTAGTTTTCAACATATGCATTTCTTATCTCTATCTAATCAGAGGGACTAGAAACAATACTATCACTGTAAAATTGAGCATACCTAGCACATAGATCTTGGTTTCTAAGTGCCATTCTCAAAGAACTAAACAAAGCCAACTCAGAAAAGTGGTTGATTGTAGGGCAGAGAAAATACAAGATGAATCTATATCATTCTATGAATGTTAGAAAAGAAAGGGTAAGTTCAAATTGTGATGAGGATGTGGAAAATGCACAGAAGCCAACCTGCAAGAATTCCTAATGGCTAAAGCTCAATAATTGTTCAACAATTTGAGTAACATATAAAACAGTACTGATTATAACCCCCAGAATAAAATAAACACACATGAATTCATAGTGATATAAATGAATGAATGAATAAATGGAAGAAAAGAGACAGAACCTTGTCACTAAATAAAATTAATGTAGAATTGAGGAAGACAGAAAATCACCATCAGAACAACACAATATTTTTTCTTCAGGCAAGTTCTATCAAATGGATGCCAAAATTAGTGGCAAAAGTTTGAGGAGCAACAGCATATTTGCAGTTTCAAAACATCTTTCAAGACACTTATCAGTTACAAATCAAAAATAGTAACTTTACCATGGACAAATCCTTAACCAAGTGGTCAAGACGAATAGCACCAGTAATAAGACATATCACATCATGTACTCCCTCACATGATACACTGAGAAAGCCACACCACTTCTGTGGTATTTTTGCAAAAAAAATCCTAAACTATATAACCTTAACCTTACCATGAGGACACACCAGAGAAACTCAAATTGAAAGTACATTCCACAAAATGATTGACCAGTACTCTTAAAAGCATTAGTATGTTTAAAGATATTAAAAGACTAAGAACTGTCACAAATAGAAGACTAAGGAAACACAACAACTAAATGCAACATGAAAACCCGCATCAGGTATTGGATTAGAAAAAGCACAGTGTAAAAACTGGTGAAAACAGCAAAAAGGCTGCAGTTTCCTTAACAGTACTGTGCTAATGTTAATTTCATCGTTTTAATGAATGCACAAGTTGTTAGTATTAGAGGAAGCTGAGTGAACAATACTAAGGAACCCTGGACTACTGATGCAACTATTCTGTAAATCGAAAATTATTTCAACATGAATAATCAAAAGCCCATAGGCAGGAGAGCACGAGGTGCATTGAAAGGCTTAGGATATAAGATATAGTTGGATTATGAAGTGTGACCTGGAAAGTAGGAAGCTGGAGGGCTAAGAGACTAGATTATACAAAAATATGCTATCCATTCAGAAATGAGAAGTATTCAGTTTTTTTTTTTTCAGGGAATTAATGTGATCAGATTTGCATTTTGAAAAGTACACACTTGTTGAAATTTAGAGAATAATTTAGAAAGCACTAAACATGATGATACTAAACCAGTTAGGAAGAAATGTCACATGCAGAAGGGGGAGGATGTGTCAGGATGGAGATAACAGGATGGATTTTAGAACAATCCTGGAGGTACAATAAAAAAATACTTGGTGGTTAAGAGAAAGGAAAGCAGAAGACAAGACTAACATTCATGCTCTAGAAGCACTAGGCATTTTGGTGTGAGCTTAAAATAATTCTTTAATGGTCAACTCTTTAAAAATTGCAAAGTAACCAAAATCATATATCCCCTTTCCATCTTGAGAGGAAATATTTATTCTCTCTATTTATATCCCTCTCTTTCTCAAAGCTAAACCTTGTTTCTAAGGTGGAAAGCTGAGGTGTGATTAACAGTGTTATAAGAGACATATTAGAGAGCGTAATATGGGTAGGAAAAATTTTAGTTTAGAGTCTTGACCCTATAGCTAAACAAAGCTCCAAGCATGGTTCCTCTACCTACTTCATTTTTTATCTCTGGTAAGTTTTTCTCTCCCATATATGTTTCCTTTTTCTTATCTATAGAATGAGGACAATCAGTTTAACTACCACTTTAGCTGTTTGAGTGTTAAGTACACGTAAAGGCCTTAGATCAGTGGTTGGCACATAGCACACCTGAAGTAAATGGTAATTATTATACTGAGGCTGATTTTGTTAGCTTTGCTGTTTACCAACCTTCCTCCTTTCAGAAGAGGCCAATAAGCCTGTTCAATACTTGCTCATTCTCTGACACTTCACGTATGTCTTCAACCAGGGGAAGGGAGAGATATAGGGGACCATATTTTAGTCCCCATGTGATTATTTCATCTCCATCTCAGACTTCCCAGGAAATAATGAATTGCATTAATGAACAGCAATGTTAATGATATCAGTCCTATGCATACAGACATTACTGTTATAACGTGGTACATTTTTCCAACAGACCTTTAAAATAATATGTAGTAAAACATTCTTGTAAAATTCTCACAATATAGAAAGTAAAATATGAAAGTCTAAAAATTCAAGTGTGGTTTTCAGGATGGGATGAGGTCAGATAATATTTGTTACACGCATTACTTGGTAATAAAAAGTATAGATATTTCTTTGTCAAAATATTCCTTTTATTATCAGATATTTCAGGGGATATGCTTCCCTGAGTAAAAGAATGATACAGAAGTAGATGCAGATTTAGGGGAAATTACTATTTAAGTTTTGAATATTCATTTTCAGATGTCCAAGCAATATTAGAATGCAAATATCTGGGCAGCAGTTGAATGGGCAAGTCTAAAGTACATGATAATAAATTAGGTCAGAGGTACAGATTTAAGATACATGACATACAGAATAAATGTCAAAGATAACAGAAGCAACCCAAACTGTGGTTTTACCCCAGTGGGGTGTATACAATTAATAAAGAAGGCCTGTAATAAAATCCAAGTGCATCTCTAATAGAACATGGAAATAATGATTTTATAAAACCAATGTTGTACCACGGTGGTATTATAAAGAGATTCCAATTTTTAGTAAATCTCAATTATTTAGTAAACATTTAATCGGAAATAATAAACTCATGGGCTGTAATGGAAAATTATACTCTATATTAGTAGTTTGTTTCAAAAATAGGAAATTTAACAAAACTTAGGTGGTTGTTCAACATTAAATTAAATGGCTCAAAATCTGACCAGCCTACTGTATTCTCCCAGTACAGATTTTCATTATTTTGCATTATTTTATCAGTCCATTTTTAATCTTCCATGAGTACCTAATATATATTATATAAATTATTATATGTATTAATATATAGATAATCAGGCATTGTATTACTCATATCAAGAAAACCTATTTTTTCAGGGTTTTCACTGAGTTTTATATATCTAGTTCAATAATAATTTTTTGAGCAACTGCTCTTGGGAAGCCTTCATCATTTGATTTATATTTTAGATTTATAGAGCAAATATTTCTCATATCTTTCTCTTGTCCAGTCTTCACCAGCTCAGTTGACATTATCAGGGCAGATAGAGCCTTAAAAGGCTTTTTATTAAAGCAACCAATCAGGATAAGACTCAAGGAGATCAGAGAGCTAAAAACTAAATGTTTGGAATAGACTATTATTACCTGATCTTAACAAGATAAGTCTGAACTGAGTCTTGTAACATTCAGCTGTAGGTAAGACAACATTTCTGATTATTTCAGGTATCAGAACTTAAGATTTTCTATTGCCTAGGGTTAAATGTACCTTCATCAGGGTTAATAACACTTTTTCCTTAAAACCGTATAAGATTCTAAGATTTTTACTGAAACTTATGGAAATGAAACTCCAGACAAATATATAGGTTTTTCCTCTGATATCTAAAGGAAATGGCATCTTCTAAAACATTTATAAAAAAAACACCTTTACTATGTTGTGTTAATATTACTCAAGTTTATTCATCTTTGGAGTCTTAGGACAAAATTATTTGAACATACTGATGGAAATGAGGGTAAGATTCATTGGTCACAAGTTTATAGCCCATACCCTGAGCAGAACTGCCTTTTGAAAATAGTCAAAGTATAATTCCATGATTTGAGAGGTCATATTTAATCATGCCACAAATTCTATCACTGGTATATTTATAAACTTTGGTGACCTCCTTAATGATTTCCATGGTGTTCTATGTATTTTCTTGGTTGGAGTTTCTTGATGTTTTTTATCTATTTGCATCCTATAAGTAAGGGATGTCAGAGCCAGACTGTATCCTAAATCTCTACACGGCACTGAGAGATCAACGTTTACGGAGCCTTGATGTTTTCAAGTTTACAAAGCAACAGAAAGTGCCACAGATTGTGCCCTCTGATCCATGCTCTGTAGGAGTTTCACACTGATATTTCTGAAAGGCAAATCTGATGATATCACTCTACTTAAAATCTTCCAATTCTCCCTTATAGCCTTCAGGATCGCATCTAAACTCTTAAATATGACCTACCCATAAGACATGTCACAGTTTGGGGCCTGCTCACCCCTTCTCTTATCTTCTCCTTCTTCATTCTATCCTACAGTGGTGGTTTTAAGTCACTGAGCAATACCATGTTATCCTCTTTCTCAAGTTTGGGCCTTTACCCTGGATATCAGTTTCACCTGTATTATTTCACCTCTATCCTTACCTAGGTTCTATTTCTATATGACAACATTTGTCATCTAATATTAAAAGTTCCTGTTTACAAGTCTGGACCCCATCTGAGAAGACAAGGACAGCATATTTTCTTCTCAGTTATGCTAGCACAGTGGCAAACATTTAGAAAGTTCTCGACAAACACTTGTTTAATGAATGAATCAATATATGAATGAATTAATGAAGTGATTGCCTCCTCTGCATCGTTCCCAGGCCCTCTCAGCCTTTCCAGAATTTATTGCATCCCTATCCGTCCATCTCCAAACTCATGCTGGCCATGTTTTGAAATGAGTACATTATTTCATTTCTCAAATAAGTCATCACATCTAGATCACATCAAATAGTAAAGGTGGATTACGAATTCTTCCCCAATCCATCACAGTAAAGCTGCTCTTTTGTATGTCACTATAAAAAGCTCTATACCTTGAAAACTTCACCTTTGACCTTCTAGAAATCTGAAGCCCTATTGTAGTAAATGCATAATTTTCCCTTAGCCCATCACTTAAAAAGTCACTGCTTATATCAATAAGGGGAGAAAAGTTAATGTCTTTCCTTAAAAAGTTATTGTGTTAGATGAATTCTCTGGGAAACAGACTCCAAGATGGAGAGTTGCAGGCAGAAAGTTTATTGGGGAGTGCTTTAGAGAATAAAACGTGGAGAACAGTAAGAGAAACTAACAGGCAGAGGGAGAGGTTGAAATGTGATATAGTTTCAGACATCTCGGCTGATCTCCACAGGGAGCTCTGGAGCTGGGATGATTCTTCCTAATTGTCTCAAGTTGAGGGGCAGAGTCTAGATCTCTGCACCCCCTCATCAAGCAGCCTTGCTTTTGGACTTCCCCTGAGTAAGATGGTAACTTAGGGAAAACAGCATTAAGGGCAATTCTGGAACAGAAATTAACAATGTGCCATCAGCAGCTAACATTCTCAGCATCCTGCTGGAAATGTTTCCAGATGGAGCAAACATGTTACATGAAATAAGTTTACCTGAAAGGCATGGTTAGACTGTAGCAGATACTGGGGTGACTGCCCACTTCCTTCTTTCAAGGCTGAGGCACTCATTTTTCCAGGTGCTGAAAGCAACAGTAATGCACACATAAATATTTATGTTAAATTATAAACTTAACATAATTTTATTTATGCCTCTAGTACCATGTTAGCATCTCTTGGGGTCCTTGCCAAGGTGTTAAATTTTATATCATGAAGGAGCACTGCATTAATTCTTTTTTGCTGCAATAACAAATTTCCAAAACCTAAGTGGTTTAAAGAGTATGAATTTGCTATCTTATAGTTATGAAGAGCAGATGCCTGAAATTGGTCTCATTGGGCTAAAAATCAAGGTCTCACCAGAGCTAAGTTACTTCTGGAATCTCCAGAGTACAACCTATTTTTTTGCCTTTCCTGCCTTCTAGAGTCTGCCCAAATTCCTTGGCTTCTGGCCTCTTTCTCCCATCTGTGAAATGAGCATACGGCAAGTTCAATCCTGCTCACCTGTCTCCACCCTGACTGATTTCATAGTCACATCCCCTTTTTCGGACTCTCATTTTCTACTTCCCTCTTCCAATGTTAAGAACCCTTGTAATTATATTGGAACAACCTGGCTATTCCAGAATACCCTCTCTCGTTTAAGGTGAGTTTATTAGCAACTTTAACTCTACTGTCTACTTTTAATTCTTCTTTGCCATGTAAGGCAATAATTTCCCATGATATATATTATACATATTATGTATATGTATTATATACACATACACACACACACACACATATACATAGTTTTCACCCTGCTGGTTCAAGATGCTTCCAGAGATTAGGAAGCAGACATCTGTTGAGGTGGGGTGGAGGCGCTCTTCTGCCTAACACAACTGCTAACGTATATTAAAACAAACAGAACCTCTCCCTTCGACCCTTCTTAACCCAACCCCCTCAGGATCCATATATACCCTTTCGACTCCTACAAGCAACTTCTGGCTACTCCCCTACAGCTTTTTTAGGTGCATATTCTTTTTTGTCCCTTTATAGGCTCAGCAGCACTGCTCCAGTTGGGTTACAATGTGACTTGACCCAGGTTACTGGTTTGGTGACCCAGGGTGGAAGTGGGGATAGATGCAAAGAATTTCTGCATCAACTTCACATAAGGATGGAACCTTAGCCTCTGAAGAGAGCAGTGGGCCACTTCTAAAGGCCCACTGTGTTTAAGGGATCTGGAAATTCAAGATTTTTAAGGACATCAATCCAGTTGTTACCTTCATAGGGTTCCATGCTTTTCCAACTAGGGTCTTAATCTTAAGACAAACACACTTGCAGAGTTAAGAAGTTGAATTTTTCTGTAACTCCTCTATTTTTGTAATTAAATTATGACCTCACGCATAGTTGTTTTTGCCCTTGAGAAATGAAAATAACTTTATGCTAGTTAGGAGGTCATGTAGCTTTCACATTTCACCTAAATTAATGATTAATCATGCCTTCATTTTTTTCTTCATTTTTTTCTTCCCCAATACATCAGTAGTACGCAACAAAAACTAATTTCAGGGTCCTTATAATACTACTTTCTTTGGGCTCTCAGGATGCCTGAGATAATACAACCACCAGTGCATTCCCTTTTAACATGATTACATCCCAGTTTAACACTAGTGAATATTTTAAAATTTCACTGAGACAGCATGCCAGGCATCAGTACTCTACTTACCCCCAGTGACGTGGTGTTCATTTTTGGCTGTGCGGGAGGTAATGCAATACAAAATCCCATTTTTGTCTGTACTCTCTGGAGCTAAGATGTCTCTCAACAACAACTCCAAACCAAACAAGGGGGCTGGGTTTTTATACCTTGCATTGATCAGTCAATGGATTTCAGCTGCCCTAGGAAGACGGCATCTCCTTGAGCAGAATATTGTTCTCCAGCTGAGGGCAAAGGCCTGGAGAACACAGCTGTGAGTTATCAGGAGAATAAATGCCCAGGTCTAAAGAGAGGATCTGGTTGCTTCACCACAGCCTTCACTATCATTAATTTTTCTCTCCTACTCATGAATACCTGTAGCTTCATTATTGACCAATATCTAGTCCTAAGGTTCCTTTTCCAGTAACACTTCTGAGTTTCTATTTGATATAGTATTAAAATTTTATGCTACATTTTATTCAAGGATTGTGTGAAATTTCATTACCTATTGAATTAAATATGATGAATAGGAATATGCTGGAGTTTGGGCAATATCCAATAATTGATGATACACTGTGGATTGGATAGAAGATAATAACTACTGCTCATGGCCAAGCAGAGTAATCTATTGAATATCTACTATATGTCAGGCATTGTTCTAGACATTTGTATTGTATCAATGAACCTAATAGATCCTTGCCTGCCTGGGGTTCAATTACTGTGCAACCATTAGTTAATAAACATGTGATGTAATACAAAAAGTGTAAATCATATAATCCATTAAAAGGTGATTGTAATTGAAAAAAAAATTAAAGGTAAGAGTGAGTAGAAATGAGTAAGGCAGATTGTAATTTTAAATAGGTGGTGATGGTAGGGATCAATGAAAAGATAACATTTAAGCAAAAAAATTGAAGGTACTGGAATTAGTCATGAACTTATCTTGGGGAAGAGAATCTCAGGCAGAAAAAATGGCTTATGAAAAGGCCCTATAGCAGGAATATGCATCTCACGTTAAAGGAAGAGCGAGAAGGCCAGTGCAGCTGAAATGGAATGAAAAATGGAGGGAGTAGAAGAATACATCAAAAATGTGAGGGAGCCACTTGATGTGCGGTCTTGTAGCCATTGTGAGGTCTTTTCTTTGACTTTGAGGGAAACTGGATGTTATTGCAGGGTTTTAAGCAGATGGTAACACAAACTGATTGCTAGTGATAACACCCTTTCTTGCAGACAACACCCTGGGGCGGGCAACAGTGAAAACAATGAGACCAATTAAGAGACTAAATCAGAGTGCTATTTAAGTGCATGTTTAGTAGGACCAGGGTGATTGCAGCTGTGGTCAGATTCTAGGGCTACAGAATTTCTTGTAAGATTGGATATGTGGTGTGAGAAAATTAGAGGGGTTGAGGTCTGAGTAACGGGAAGGACAAAATTTCTATCAATTTATATGGAAAAGGCTGTAGGCAGGATCAGGATTTGGGGGGCAGATCACATATTACATGTTGAATATGTCAGTTTTGGATTTCTAATAAACATTGAACTTAAGAGTAGGTAGCTAGGTATACAGTAGTTTGTGAAAGCTGTCTGTGATGTAGATTCGAATCTACGAGTCATCAATATATAAATAGTATTTAATGTCAAGAGACTGAATAAGGTCACCAAGGGGGTGAATGCAAATTTAGAAGAGGACCAGGAACTTAAACCTGGGAAATATCAAGGCTAAGAGATAGGCCAGAAATGAGGAGCCACTAAAGTAGTGTAGCCACCAGTTAGATTTTATTTTTAATGTAGTATCCTGTAAGCCAAATAAAAAAGTGAATCCAGAGTAAAGTGATTAGCTATAATAATGTTGGTAAACTGAAGACTGAGAATTGACTCTTTGGTTCAGCACCATATATTTCTAAAAGAGACAACATGCATTGTTTTGAATCCTCAAAATCACACGTGTTTAAATACTATTTTAAAATATTTAGATATTATTTTACAGACGTAAACTTTAACCTCAAGTTAATTGTCATTACCCAGGTGAGTAGTGGGGTTATAGAGCTGGATTCTGCAGATTGCAAACTGCATGTTCGTCTCACTCAAATATGGGTTTTTTTGTTTGTTTTTTTTTGTAGTGCCGTTCGTTGAAAACAAAATCATCTTTCCACATGGCATCATTAAGAGCCCAAGAAAGAGGTGGTTGTCTGAGCATGTCACCTAGTAGTTTACGTGTGACCTCTAGGGTTAACATTTTCCAGTGTTTCCAATCTTTAGCTTTATATATTCAGAAATTGTTTTCTCTAGTGTCCTGAAGTTGATCATTCCATTGGAGATCAATAAGCTGAACGAATGCCACATGCTTACTTACTTTACACTGGAGGATATAAGATTTTGCTTTTTATGGTAAGCCCTCTTCCCTTCGACAAAATACCTGGGAAATTAAATATTTAGAATGTAATTAGTTGAGTTTTGATTAATTCAAAAGTAATTGGATGACTTTGAGGAGATACTTAAGTCCTAGGGAAGGCCATGAATTATTTCATTCTCTCAATAGAGATCTCCATTTTTAATGAAAGGGAATATCAGTTAGACAAGAGGCAGACTCACATGGTGGTCAAGAATACTAGCTCTGGAACCAGACAGTACTGGCTCAAATTGGAAACTAGGTACTTGCAAGAATCTGGAGACAGTTTTTTTCTTTTTCCCCGACTTTTCTTTGCCTTTGCTTCATGTATAAAATAGATATATTAATTGTACCTTGCACACAGTATTGCAATGAAGATCAAAGTAAATAACGCACACAATGCATTTACACATGTGATTATTTGGACTGGCTTTCTGTGTTGCTCACATCCAGGCTCTTCTATCTCTAAGACATTGCTAGATATTCTACGACCAATTGTTTTTCTCTTACTTATTCAATTTTCCCCCATACTTTCAGGTACAGTAATCTTTTTTTGTTGCTTTCTTTATATATGTGAATTACTAAATGTGTTAAGGTGAGACTTTTAATTTTTAAGCCAGAAAAACAATTTGCCTATTGTTGTTTTGGTTCGAATTTCTGAATTAAGCTAGGTAAACCTTTTAATTTATTTTTCTAGGACTGTGTGCTTACATGGAAAATGAAACAAGAGGCCCCATTTGGGGTACACTTAAAAAATAAGAGATTTGGTTAGGGCTAATTACCTGTTTTTGTTTTTGTGTCAAGTATGCAAGCTTAGTATAGAAACTGAAATCCTCACAGTAATATAAAATATTTAAAAATATTATGTGAAGGAAGAGAAGGTTGTGAAACAACTAAGGAGAATAATATTAGAGACTAAAAAATGATGCAATGAAGATTTCTATGATGTTTTTCTGCATGTTGTATAATGTGAGCCTTCTCCTTTTTGCTGTAAAAATTTCTATAAAAATATGTATGTCTTAGTACATACAGTTGCTAAATAATCAATATATTTGATCTTAAATAAGTATGGTATATATATTTTTTCTCGCCAAACAAAATGTTCAACTGACTTCAGTCAGCTACTCAAAATCCCAGATTATTCCCTCTGTCCCCTTCACCATTCTAAGTATGTTTCATATTATCCTCATGTTTGATTATAAGATGATGGCTGCCGCTTTAAGCATAGCTACATGTAAAGCAAGAAGTGCTTGATAGAGGTGGAGAAGGGAGGGGAGTAAGTGGATATGCCCCCTGCATCTCCCCTTTATTAGGAGAACACACCCTTTCTCACTTCTTTACTCCCTTGTTAATGATCAGGCTATTTACTTCCCCCCTCAGGCCTCATTGGCTAAGATTAGAACTTTCTGGCCATTCCTAGATACAAAGGAGGCTGGGCAAACCAGCAAGAGATCCTCCGAAAGGGATCTGAGTGCGGGTAGTATACTTCCGAGTTGATTGCTGTAAACATTGGTTGGGGACCAAGGAGGTGAGACAAGAGAAAGAAATCAGAGAAGGGGAGATATTAAGCATGTTATCACTGTGGGCTACTAAAGCTCAATCCTGCCAAGACAGTGTAGAACACATATCAAGGTCATTCCAAAGATGACAGGGAAACTGGGGAATGTATTCATCACTGATTGAGAGCTAAATATGGGAAGAATTTCTCTGCATTGTGGAATCTAATGTGCTCCCCAGGACAGGTAAAGGCCCACAGACAGTCTGAGGTGCTTACAGGAAGCAACCTAAATATGTAGTGTAGAGTGCCAAGAGGTTACGTGATTGTGCCTCCCATCAAAACTGTTTTTCTCTTAAGCTTAGAAAGCAGATGGGGGTTGATGTTGAACAGGAAGTTAATAAATCTAACCACATAATGAAAATGCTATCAATAAATTGTGGGTTCAGTCTATTGGAGGATGGTTAAATGTTCTGACCTTGACTTCAAAATGTACTTGGGGTGAAACCAGAGGCTGTGGAAGGACCTTTGCCACACTTGAGTTATAAGTATTTGGAATGTCTTGATTTGAAAGATATTAAAACTTTGTCTTCATCTTAATATGCAGCTTATTTAGGACCATTTTTTGAATACATTCAGACATGTCATAAGCATTTATCTGAGATGGCTTAGCCCTAACAGCCATTTCTATAAATAAAGTGTTTTATTAAATCACATAACAAGAATGCTTATAGCCCAATGATTGTGTGGCCCTCCTAATTTTTCCTCAAGTGGTGGTCATAATTTAGTAAATGCAGTTTTGGGAATGATACTGAATGTAAGAGATCATCAGAGAAAACTAGTAACACTTTCACACAAACTCTAAACTTCTAGACTCTTGCTAGTTTTCAGCATTACTGTTCTCACCACTCTAAAAATGAGTCTTTTGTTATACTACATATAACTATATGTATACCCTCCAGGTGTGGGGAAAATTTTCTCCCTTAAATGTTTGAAAGCAAATTTGTAGATTCATGGATTTTAACATGTGATATTAAATTTGCCTTTCTAAATCGATCTAGCTCACTGAAATGACAGAAATTATCTGGAGCTCATACTAAAATCTTCCTCAACTACAATTTTATTTTGTTTGATTTATATTGTGTTCAAATTAAACCTGTGGGAGGTGTATTTCATTGTGATTCAGTACACTTCACTGATATCATCAGTGAATGCTTTTAATGAATAATAGACAAGAAATTACTGAAATTTTTGTTTAATTTTCACCTGGCCAATGGAAGAGCAGATCAAACAGATATTTCGCATATAACACGCATTTGTATAAGAGCTGAAGAACAACTAGCAGTACTTAAAACCCTGATTTTTTTTTTTTTTCACATACTGGAAATGCCAAGGACATAATTCTAACTTGGTTCTTCAAAACATACACTTCAGCTTTGAGCAAGAGGAAATGTAAAGAAAAATCCATTGAAACTGTAATCCCATGTATTGGACTATTCACTGTTGGAGATTTTATATATTAAGTATTGTCAAAGCAAACATTGCACCAGACAAGGTTAAACAGAGAAGGAAGAATTTATTCAAGTCTGTTTCAATAGGGGACAGAAGCCAGAAATCAGTCTGAGCCCAACTCCTCTATTGAACAGCAGGCTAGAGAGCTTTTAAGAGCTGGGTTGGAGGTAGGTGGATTGTAGATCATCTGTGTTTGCTCACTGGCCTTAGCCAAAGAAAAAGCTAACTTTCTCAATCTTCTTGAAGGAAGGTAGTTTTACAGCTTGGAGCAAAGTACCCACAAAGTTTGGCTACTACCCTCTCACAGAGACTAGGTGATAGGGCACTATCTTCCTTGATCATATTTCAAAGGGATGGCTCCCACGTCCTGAGGGACACTAAAAAGCCTGTCTAAAGTTTGGTCAAGAGAGAGAACTGCTAAGGCCATCTTGGTCAGTTCTTAACTTTAAAATAAAATTTGAGGATAATCTATTCATTAAATTATTTCATTTGGTACACTCAAAAATGTATAAAAAATGGAATTTTATTCTCAACAAATTAGACCATCCCTAAGTCAGTTAAAGTGCTATCGGCCTTACTTATGAAACTCAGACTTAAAAAGAAAAAGGAAGATAAACATATAATAACAAAAGATTCTTATTTTCAAAATGTTAAATCAAATAAGATAATTTTTATATTCTCATTAAGGCAACTGTACCCAGATGGAGAAAAAAACAACAATAATTTGGCAATATGAAATATAAGTCAACTAGGAATTAGTTAAATGTATAAAATGGAATATGAAGAGAAAATAAAACATAATATTTGTCTACTACCAGCCATCTTCTTGCCATTAATGCTTTCTTCTCGCTTAGACTTTGAGATTCCACTCTTTTTTCATCCACGTAATCTGCCTGTTCTTCTGTTCTCTGGCCTTTAGATCACATATTCTGTCCTTAGTATACCTCTTATCTCATTCTGAACACAACCTCCCAGAGCACAAATCTACTTCAATAATTTTGATTATCTCCTATACACTAGTAGCTATAAGATTTATATAAATAGTATCAAATATTTATGGATTTATCTTTTAACATTTTGTCTATTGGCCAGATATCTCCACTAGTATATCCACCATGAAATTTAATGCCAACATACCCAAATATGACTTGTCTTTTCTTCAAGTTTTCTTTTTCCTTCAGTTCTCAATTGTTTACCCATATAAAGAGTTACTATTGCTAGAAAACTTGGAGTCATTTTCAAATCCCTTAATCTTCAAATATAGTTGATTACTGCATTTTAAAAATTATATCTCTTCCTCTCTATAAACACTGTATTACTCGTATTATTTCTTTTCAAGCCTGTTACACTAGCCTCCTGGTAAGTCCCTTGGCTTCTCTTCCCACAAATTGTCTTCTGCATTATCATTTAAACACAGTCAATCATGTCACTCTCTTGCTTAAAGATCTTTAGTAACTTCATATTGTCAATAATAATTCAGATTACTTAGCACATTATGAAAGATCTACAAACTGTTCCCCAAATTTTCCACTTCTACCTCCATCTACTCCACTTACTCCATTTTACTGATGCTCAGTTTTTGCCACTCATCTTACTCTCCTACCAAACACACAGAAAAACACACATATTCTATAAATTCTGAAGTCATACCTTAAAATGTATCTACTCCATAAAGTCTCCCTTTACTATCCATGCAGAGGGCTGTTCTCTTTCGTCTGATCACATTTAGTGTGATAAGTTGTTCTATGACTAGTTCTTCTTTATTTTGTACCTGTTACTCTGACTTCCCCAAAGTTTCAAAGTGTGTAGCACAGTGCTACCTGCTGCCCACTCAGGATCTATTAACTGACTTAATGAGAGTATAGCCCTGGCTCTCATGGAGCTTCAAGTCTAGTAGGATAGTATATTTCTTCTTAATTGATAACTTTTATTTTCATTTAAAATCACAACATCTTTCTTTTTAGATGTATCTTATTTACACTTAAACTATAGTACTCATCTAACTCTGAATTGTGTTGTTCTGGTGGTGGTGGTGCCTTCAGAGAAGATGTCTTTGTGTCCATCTCTTTCATGTAAAATTTTCCATTTCACGTGGTTACTTTGTTCAAATTTTGCTTCTTTACTCTCTCAAAGATATTTGGAACCAGCAATTTTTATTTTGCGTTTAAGCTTCATTTAAGGACCACTTTACTGTTGTGTTCTACGTCACTCATTTTGTTTAGTTTCTCCATATTTGATGATTCATTAAAAGACAATTTTGCCGTTAAATTATGTGGTAAAGGTCTGAAATAGGTAACAAAATGCCAAAGGATTTTTCCAGATAAATTCTGTATGATATCTTGCTACCATGTTTTCTTTTAGAAGAATTTGTTTATTTAATTTTTTCTGTTATTTCTAAACTTAGAAAAAGTTGAAGCAATTAATTACATTTACTATAAAAACTTAACTGAATACTTAGCATATTCATATTTCACTTTACAGCCAGGATTTTTGTTTTGACAAATGACCCTCTACTAAATTATTAGGATTATTTTTACTTTTAGTTCCATTTGTTTATTCCATTGGTATGTTCAGCAGCTAAGTGTTCTTTGGTTGCAGGAAGCTCTTTGGTACCTAATGGGGATTTACTGAAATGCTAATGATTAGCTCAGAGAATCATCTGGAAGATGAAAAAACTGCGATGAAAAGAAACAGAAACTAAGGAATCTCCAGGTGTCTGAACATCATTAGCCACTGGAGCTCTGCATCAGAAAGCACTACTGAAATGAATGAGCTTTAAACATTCTTCTACCACTGCATCATTCCACTCATCTGTCTTGATCTAGAAAAGTGGAATTGACTTATCATAGATCATGAGCCCACTCCCTGGTTAAGAAAGAGCAGGAAACATTCATTTACTATCTACAGAGATTATTTACAACCAAAGACAAATATGACAGTAATTGGTACCAGACATTGGATAAATTAATCCTGATCATCAAAAAAACCAGTGTCTACGACAGAAGTTAACTTTAGAAAAAATGTTTGAGCTTAATATATTTTCCTATGTGGATGAAAAAAATTAATCAATAGTCAATCTAAGAAAGAAATGTAAAATTTTATTTCAGCAAATCTGAGCATTATAACTTGGAAGACAGTCTTTCAGAAAGCCCTGAGGGCTATTCTGAGACCAGTATATATGTGATTTTGGTGAAGGGGCACATGCAATCCAGGGGTACATGCATCATTGGTAGAAAGTTACTGATATTTGCAAGGAACAGATATCTTAGTTAATGGTGTTAGTGTTTTCTAAGTATGGAAAGATGCAAGGACATGGGTCACTAAAATTTTCTCCTTAAAATATGTATCTGAAGTCTAGTTCTGTCAGTTTTCCCAGAGCACAAAGTGCTTCATCCTGATCCTTGCCCTGAATTCCTTTCAAGGTATACTGTAGGTCAGCAACTACAGTGGCTAATGACTTGATTCTTGTAGAACTGGATGGTGGGCAACATTCTTTATTGAACGAGCCCTTCCCTTTCGGTCTTAATTAACATTGACTAAATTGGGGAGGCATTTCGTGACCAGTTTGTTCCACGGTGGTAGGAATGCTCACTCCCAGGTCAAGTGAGGTTTTCATTCGTAGGTCACACAATGTGCTATTACTGAACTAGGACCTGTTAATGGGAGCAAAAGGTCTCTGGACTATCTGTCTTACTAGTCTATTAAGGTCCAGGAAGTGGTTCCCACTTGTTATTTCTTCCCATATTTAGAGTTACAGTTTTACAATCATTGATCTTATGGAATCATTGATCTTATATTTGGTTAATCGTTTCAAGTCACCTAGTCATCATTATTTTTATCAGAGGCTCAGTATGCATTTGGTGATGCGGTAAACAGTAATCTTGTAAAATGGGAAGAATACAAGTAATATAACTAGTAACATTAATAAGGTTATAAGTAAGTATTTAAGCTAAGAAATTCTGTTAGGTGTGGTCCAGTAACTCCCCAGGTGGTCTGACAAATCTGTTCTGCATCAATCACTCTCTTTAAGGGAAATGATATATTTGCATTATACATAAAGTTCACCTGAGATATCTGCACATACAAGGAGAGGGGTGAGTGAACCCGACCCCTTCCAGGATTGAAAAAAGAATGTTATCTTCTAAGTAGTTACATACATAGCTGGCACCAGAAGAAGAAAAATTGACCTTTATGGTTGAGCAGGTATTTCTGACATTGGTGAGGTCTGGTTAACACATAATGCAGATGGACAACGCACACTAGAGGCAAGGGAGGAGGCCAAAGGGCAGAGAAAATATTTTATGTTTACATTTTTCTTGCCGTACCTTAAAATATGAATTTAAATTTCATCACCTAATTTACTAAAATAGAGATTACCAACTACTCTGTTTTATCTCAGTTAATTAAGGTATAATACACATTGAAAAATTATACAGAATTTGTTTAACCTGAAACGGCCTTAAATATTTAGAGATGATACAGAGACATTAAAAAATTATTCCTCATATGAACATTGTATGCAGAGGATGAGATGATGGAATAGATTCATATTACCCATTTTTGTGACATCAATTACAATTTATAACTTAAAAACTTTAAAATCTGCATTTCCTGCCTTCTTCTCTCTCCTTGGGTCCAGATTTGTAACCCCAAATGTTTCCTGTTACCTTCACTTGGATGTTAAAGAGGACAACAGGGCTTCCCTGGTGGCGCAGTGGTTAAGAGTCCGCCTGCCGATGCAGCGGACACGGGTTCGTGCCCCGGTCCGGGAAGATCCCACATGCCGCGGAGCGGCTGGGCCCGTGAGCCATGGCCGCTGAGCCTGCGCGTCCGGAGCCTGTGCTCCGCAACGGGAGAGGCCACAACAGTGAAAGGCCCGCGTACCGCAAAAAAAAAAAAAAAAAGGAGGACAACAAATTCAGCATGTTGAAACGGAACTCTGTTTTCCCCATCTATTCCTCTTTTTCAAGTCTGCTTTTTTCTAATGTTTTTTATTAATTCAATGATTTCTTGTTCAATCAGGTTAGGATTAGATATGCTATTATAAGAAATAATCATTGATATTCCACTGAATTGATACAAAAAGTTTCATTGTTCACTCTTCTTACCATATAATGAGGATCAGGCATGTTTCCTCAGATGTTTTGTCATAGGGACTAAGGGAACCAGATTGTTACCAATCTTGTGGCTGAACCAGTTTGAATAGATGGATTCCAACCTTGCCATGGGAGAGATAGAATGGCTTGTGGATTGTGTAGAAAGTTTTGTAGGGCTAGGGATGAAAACAGCTGTTATTACTACCACCTATATGATCAGCTAGAAGTCATACTACCTAACTGAAAGGAAGGCTGGGAAATGTATTTATGTGCCCAAAAAAGAACATGGTGAGCTGAACATAGATTCACCATTTTTCTAGCTGCTCTAAGAAGAAATCTGGGAGTAACTAACTTTTCCTATTTTTGCATCCTACTTCTAATCAATCCTCTTATTAAACTGATTAATATCTTTTGAACCTACTCAAGTCTTTTTTACAATAACTGGTCACTGTCTTTACCTTGGTCCAAGCCTTCATTATTCCTCTCTAAGCATATTGCAGCAGTACAAGTTAGTCTCCTATTTGACACTATAGAGATCATTCCAAATGAAAAATGCAAAGAAAAACTACTTCATTAAAATTCTTCAAGGGAAAAGTATGGAAGTGCTGTTAAAAATTTAAAAAGGACAATTTTAGATCCCTCTTTATATCATGTAATATTTGAAGATAATGAATATGTTTATGACATAGATTATGGTGATGGTTTCACAAATGTACTTATCTCCAGATTCATCAAGTTGTGTATATTAAACATGTGCAGCTTTTTGTATGTCAATCAGTTGGTTGGAAAAAAGCAATGATAGAAAATAAAAGCAACAAACATCCTAATGGCCTAACCCTTTACCTAATTTCCTATAACCAAGTTTTATTCTGGTTTATTTGATTTCTCCTTTTGATATATAAGAACAGAGGGGAAAGAATAACAGAAGGCTGGATTGTAAGTGTCCTGAATCACATTGCTTTACATTGACTTGATGAACCATAAATACCTTTTCATTGATTTTTCTAGTTATTTTAGTATTCTATTATGCATAAGTTACAGTGTTAAGAATACCTACATAGATAAAATTTAGGAACATTTAATTCACTACATTCTCGAAAAATATTTTAGATAAGTGCATATCTGAAATAATTTGGTAATTAATCTAAACTCCTTAGTTGACAATAGAAGACACTAAAACCAAAACGGGATCTATAATATGATCTATAGTATTCTTCAAGTAAGGGATAGACCCACAGGGCTGCTAAGCTATGCAAATTTAATTTTGGCAGTCTAAAGCCCCCTGGGGTCGTATACATGACCCTAGCTAGAATCCAGGTCTCTGGGCCCCAGTTTAGTCTCTATTGCATGTTTTCATTCTACCAGAAGTTCTCACACTTATAACATGTAAACTCTGTTCCATTATAAAACAAACATCTCAAGCATATCCCGTGTCCAAGATAACCCTTCCTGCCTTGAGAATCAATAATGCTCAAAGTAGTAGAGCTTTCTTTATGAACTTACTTTCTTGAATTCGTATTAAAAAACAATAGTAACTTTAAAAAAATATTTCTAAATATAAAATTATATTGTCATATTGAATATGCTTATTTAAACTTTATACACCCTTCCAAGGATGCTGCAGTATTTCTCTCTATCATACTGACAGCCTAATAAATCTCTTCTGTATACAATGGTACTGCCTGTTTAAAACCTTTGGATGCTTTAAACTCTAGAATGCCATTTGAAGTATGTGCCAGGTTTGTAGCTAGCATTTTATTTCACATTTCATGAAACATAAAGTTAATATCTTTGAATATTAAACGATAGGTAGAATTTAGCTATTATTTTGCAAAATCAGTAGCTTAAAACACTTGCATTTTATGTCATCAACAAAGATTTCTGAAGGTGATCCAGGACATGTGTCTAATGCAGAACTGATCTTGTTATAGGTGTGAGATTATCTTACTTTAAAACCCAAATCACAAACATTAAATCACCAACAATAAATCACCAACAAAGCTTTCATTTCAAATGCAGCCCTTAAATGCATAACACAACAGAAGGACAATTAAAGTTAGTCATAGTCTATTATCATTGCATTGGTCCTGCTAATGAGTTCTGTGACTTGTTTCAGAATCAAAATGCTACTCCTGAGAAAGCTTATCAACCTAAGTAAGTGAGTCTTTATCACTTTGCCCTCAAATAGCCAGTGTTCTGTGCCTTTGAGTTTGGGGAGCAGTGCTAAATAAAAGAGCTATTAGTCTTGTGCAGTCTAGGACTTGACAGCTCATGAGGTTGCACAGACCATTATATTACCAACACCATTTTCAATTCCTTAAGCATCTCCTCCAGCACCTCTGGAGAAATACCTCAGCTCCCTTGCTCACTCTCTCTCTCTCTTCCTTTCTTTCCTCCCTCTCTCCCTTCTTCCCTCCCTCCCTCTTTTTCTTCCTTCTTTCTTTCCTCCTTCCCTCCCTTCCTTTCCTCCTCCCTGTTTGTCTCTCTCTCTCCCTCTCACTCTCTCACTCTCTGTCTCTCTGGCACTCCTAATTTTACTAACCTATACTAGATTACTGAATGAAAACTTATGCTTTTTGGAATTTTTCTACCTAAATGCCTATATTTATACCATGTATGATAATATATTAATATTTTAGATGGAAAAGGAAGAGTATATATAGCAAGAAGGAAATTACTTAGTTTGCTTTTGCAGAGGAATCAATTGATTACATTTATTTACTGAAATAAAATTGAAGGATTATAATCATGTATGTGGGTTTGTTATTATTTGTAATTAAAACAATTTACGTAAGTGATAATCTTCTGAGCTTCTACAGAGGAATGAACTAGGCATTTATTTATTTATTTTTTAAATTAATTAATTAATTAATTAATCTATTTATTTTTGCTGTGTTGGGTTTTCGTTGCTGTGCATGGGCCTTTTCTAGTTGTGGAGAGCAGGGGCTACTCTTCATTGTGGTGCACGGGCTTCTCATTGTGGTGGCTTCTCTTGTTGCAGAGCACAGGCTCCAGGCACATGGGTTTCAGTAGTTGCAGCATGCGGGCTCAGCAGTTGTGGCTCACGGGCTCTAGAGCACAGGCTCAGTAGTTGTGGCGCATGGGCTTTGTTGCTCCATGGCATGTGGGATGCTCCCGGACCAGGGCTCAAATCTGTGTCCCCTGCATTGGCAGGCAGATTCTTAACCACTGTGCCACCAAGGAAGCCCTGAACTATGCATTTAAATAAAAAGATTTGAATATGAGCATTTCCAAAAAGACAAATAGCATGAGTGTAGTTTTATGATAAAATGCCAGTGTCTGACAATATATTTAACACGGTCTTATTTTTAGTACTTCCAGATATATATTTCTAATCTAAATTTCATCTATAGACAGTCCCATTAATTTACACTTTAAAAATAGCAGCAATTTATTTCCAATTTTATATTTGAATTTTCTTTGTTTTGAAGATACCACTGGATCAGAACATCTAGGATCTGGATAAAAAATGATATTCTAACTACTGTCTGTTGTATTATTTAAGTGCATGTTTATTTCATTGATCTGAACTTTTCTGCTGAATTTTTGTGTAAGTTTTAAAGAGAAACTTGATATTTATTATTCACTGCAATGTGACCTTTCCTATAGAACAATGCTATATTTCTAAGGCATGAAACTGACAATGTCCTGTTATATGTTACATATCTTATGGATGTAAAGGTGTCACAGGAAAAGTGAAAGCTAACTCCAGCCAAATTGTGTAAGAGTCAAATGGTTCTCTCTCTTTTTTTTTTTTTTTTTGCGGTACGCGGACCTCTCACTGTTGTGGTCTCTCCCGTTGCGGAGTACAGGCTCCAGACGCGCAGGCTCAGCAGCCATGGCTCACGGGCCTATCCCGGACCGGGGCACGAACCAGTGTCCCCTGCATCGGCAGGCGGACTCTCAACCACTGCGCCACCAGGGAAGCCCTCATTTTTTTTTTTTTTCCTAGCTTTACTCATTCTCCCTCTGCTCAATGCCTCACATTTTATTCCAGGTATTTTCAAAGTTGTTGAAAGTATACTTTGGGAACCATGTGTGGAAACTGAGACAAACAAAACTCCTGTTTTGAAAATCAGTGCCTTGCAAATTTCTTTGTTATTGTGCTGCTCAATATTATGTGGTTTTATATATCATGTGTGCTGGGATGGTGAAAGTCAGAGCATCAGAAAGACTGCTCTAGACTGCATCTTCTTATTAACATTTCAATTGTTTTTATTGTGGTAAGAAGAGATAACATGAGATCTACAATCTTAACAATTTTTTCAACGTACAGTGCAATCTTGCTAACTATAAACATAATATTGTACAGCAGATTCCTAAAACTTATGCATCTTGCATAACTGAAATTTTATACATGTTGAACAGAAACTCCTCATTATTTAGGGCTATAAAAATACTATCACTTTAATGTAGGATTGCTTAACTAACTTTGGGATATTCAGGAATCGGACTAAAATGTCCTCATGGTCAGAAGAGAGTATTTCAAGTAGTGCAATTTTATGCAGTCCCAGTTGGGGCAAGGTGTTCATCTGTGCATTCTCCCCTTGAGGGCTGCTGGATTTATTATCCTCCCTTAAAAAGCCTCCTTTGATTTTTATGTCTTGGATTCTTATTTCATGGATCAAGGATTAGCAACACGTTTGTCTCCAAGCTCTTCTGATAGCATCAAGAAATGTTTGCAATCTAAGACAAATCTGAAGGAGAAGGAAAAATCAATCAGAATATCTTTGGAGAAACGAAGTTCCCATTATTGTATTCAGTTTTTGAAAATTCTATATTCTCTCCAAAATTATCAAGATAAATTAATTATTATTATCATTTATAATTATGGTTCCTATTGAGATTAAAAATGAAATCAGTGCTGCCTTAATAAATATCACATTTTTCTACGAATTTACATGTTAAAAGAAAACAACTGAGGGCTTCCCTGGTGGCGCAGTGTTTGAGAGTCCGCCTGCCGATGCAGGGGACATAGGTTCGTGCCCTGGTCAGGGAAGATCCCACATGCCGTGGAGCGGCTGGGCCCATGAGCCATGGCCGCTGAGCCTGTGCGTCCGGAGCCTGTGCTCCGCAACAGGAGAGGCCACAACAGTGAGAGGCCTGTGTACTGCAAAAAAAAAAAAAAGAAAACAACCGAAAGATCAGTAAGAATAAACAATTTTAGTTCATCTAGGAATCTTCTCTTAGAAAGTATGTTTACTATTTCATGATACTTTAATTTTGTGATTTTCTATGTATTTATATTCAAACATGTGAAAAACAATTAGAAGGAAATTATATCTGAGATTTTTACAAAGTTGACACATGAATGTCCATATTTTCTTGTTAGAAAACTTTAATTCCAACAAATCTAATAAGGCCAGTTAAAAAATCTAGAGTAACGGCTATATTTCTTCCATTGTGCTTGGAAAGCAAATTCATCAAAAAATGTTTCATAAATTTCTTCGTATGTTTAAATGTGAGGTAAATAAATTTTGAAATGTGATTCAGACTGCTTCAGATTGATTAATTGGTATTAACCTTGAATCTATTTTGGTTGCCTCTATATTTAATGAATTATTTCAGGAAAACATTAAAGTGCTCTATTTTCTAACTGATAAATATGCTTAAAATAGGTCAAGAGATCTTATAAAGATTACTTTTACTCTTTAATTAAACTGACACTCCTGTAGTCCATCTGGTCAAGGCATCACTTTCTAATGATCATCTTTATTGAATTATTTTATGAATTTCTTTTTAGGAAATCCAACACAGACTCTAAGTATTTTAATACAGATTTGGTTTTGTAGTATAGCTGTTGAAGTATATTTGACAATATATGCTGTGGACATAAACAAAAACCAACCAAATGAGAAAAGCAAAGCCTGTTTATTCTGAGCTTGCTATGGCAAAGCAGTCAGCCACCATTACTTGCATTTGGCAGGTACTCAAAGGCAGACAGGAGTGGGAAGATTTTACAGTGAGAAAAAGGAAGACTGAAGGTATGCCCTGACTGCAGGCTGTTTCTCTGGGAAAGCTGTAGGTGGACTAACTAGAAGTAGGCATCCTGTATGACTGGTTTGGGCTGCATATTTGGCTTTCTCTGGTTGGTCCTAAATTGGAAGCAGGTATAAAAACTGGGGAAGCTGTTAGTTATTAATCAAGTCCTGCCTATTCTGGACCAATTGTTACAGAAGTTATTGTTTAGCTTCTTGAATTGTCACTAGAGACAGCAATCAGAGCAGCCTGGCTTCCTGTGTTTTAGATTATATATAAGGAGTTTGTTTCCTGGGCAAGTTGCTGCAGGTTGTGGGTCAAAGTTATATTGTTATATATGATCTGACCATTGTTTGTTTGTATATTCAGTCTCCCCATGTTAATAAAAACTTGATTAAGGGAAAGAAATTGGATTAGATGACCTATATACTAAGATTCTATGACCTCCTTTTATGAGTACAGAGAATATTGATCTGAAGCTCTCATTAACCCATAATCAATGGTAAATTTAAAAGAAAATGACTCATTTTCCTTCATACAAAGATTAAATTATTATTTGGAGCATATTTATTTAAACAAAATTAATTTCCCCAAACTACTCAACATCTGCAAATAAGGTGGGTTTTTTTTTTCCTTTTTTCCACATCGCTGACCTCAGAAATACTAGAAATCACATTGTTAAAGGCTGTACTAATTGCAAGGAGTCTTGAATTGTGTTTTAAGCACATTTTCCAAACATCCTACTAAATGGATAAACGTATTCTTTTTTGGGGCTGTTTATTATGTACTGTATGAAAGACATTGTGCACATAGTAATGAACAAAGCAGAAACAGTATCTGCTCTCAGATTATATTCTAATGGTAGAAGACAAAGAGTAAATAAAAAGTCAGTAAGGGATGTCTATGCAGTGATGACTAGTGTGTTTCTCTAAAAGTTAAGAATAAGAAAGAATGTATATAAATTGAAACATAAAACTTTTAGGTATATTTATTTCTTCTGACTTTAAAAAAACATTATCACTTTGACCTTTATTGACATGTGACTTTAGAATTCATTTTGTACGATGTTTATGTGGCTCTGTTAATTAAGATATTTTCAAGTGAAAGCAACAAAACCCCAAACTACAAGTATCTTAAATAGTAGAGACCTTCATTTTCTCATATAACACAAAGTCTGGAAACTGCTGTCCTGTGCGTTTTTTTGTTGTTGTTTTTTGTTTTTGTGGTATGTGGGCCTCTCACTGTTGTGGCCTCTCCCGTTGCGGAGCACAGGCTCTGGACACACAGGCTCAGCGGCCATGGATCACGGGCCCAGCCACTCCGCAGCATGTGGGATCTTCCCGGAACGGGGCATGAACCCATGTCCCTTGCTTCGGAAGGCAGACTCTCAACCACTGTGCCGCCAGGGAAGCCCCTGTCCTGTGTTATTTTATCAATGGATCAAGAATGTCATCAAGAATCTAGGTTTTTCTATCTTTCCCTTTGTCTTCCATAGGGAAGGTACAGATAAGTTCACTCAGTAGCCAAGCACCAGTTCCTTCCTTTCTTCTACTACAGAGTCTGAGAAGAAAAAAAATTCACTTTCCCAGATCTTTTCCCATGAAGAGTGCCCCTATAGGAAAGTGTATTGTCTTATGCAGTCACTTCACCTCCTCTTCATTCCTCCTTCCTCTTTGGATTGGAACGAGACATAGATTTGTTTTTTTGACATAGATTTGTTGGCTGGGACTGTAACAGCCATCTTATACTTATAGAGAAAAACCACGGGAGTTTAAGAAATCTTGCTCTTGATATCCTTAGAGCTATTGTCTCAAGGCCAATGAACAATACCTTTCAGATTTTTTGTTGAGAGGGAAAAGTAAAAGTTTAAATATGGTTAAGCCTCTGTTTCTGTCATTTACAATGACATGAAATAAAGACAATGTTTCTCTCTTTTACAGTATGTCTCTCTTCATGGTGACAAAATGGCTGCAGTGGAACCAATCATATGCAGACATAATATTATTCAGGGAAGAAGAGAGAATACATTTCTGTGCATCACTCTTATAGTGAGAAAAATCTCCCACAAAAGTTTACCAGTGGAGTTTTCCTTAGGTTACATTGATTAGGACTTAGTCACATGACAATATATAAAATATCCACTGCCAAAAGGAACAAGACCAAGCTGATCAGATTGAACCAATCATGGTTCATTCCTGAGGCTGGAAATAGGGTCACCATTCTTGAGCTCATGGCCTTGCAGAGGATAGAGATAATAATAATAATGGGCTTCTGTGAGCAGAAAGGAAGAGAGAATGTATATGGGCACGCAAACAGCAATATTCTCCACACTGACATAAGGCATAGTATCTCTAACAATAAGGTCATAAAAGTCTGATAAAATCTAACACAGTGCCAAGGCCAGACTTAACATGGCATAATGAGGATACCCTATTTGGAATCCAAAGTTATCATTCTTGAGATATGGGTATATATTTTTTTTTAAAAAAGGAGAGAGAAGAAACTCTGAGTTGTTTTGAATATGATACAATTATTTGAAAATTTTAAGTCATTGAACAAGTATAAAGAGTTGATTTCCCCATTACCAAGTCTCTCTTCTGTTAAACTAGAACTTCTGTATTTTAAAAACCATGCTGAGAGAGAGACAGAAAGAGACAGAGAGAGACAGAGAAGGAGGGAGGACAAGTTTTCCCACTCTACTTCTATCATAATAATTTTATTTAGTTCCTTAAATTTAGGCTTCCTGTTGTAGTTTCATTTGAACAAAGAAACTGCAGGGAAAAAAAACCCTGATAATCCAGTGAATTGCATTACCTCCAATCTCCCTTCCCAAATGAAAATCCTATAACTCTATAAATCCTCAAAAGAATCTGAATAGTTTCTCAGGGTGAAATTTGCAATTTTCTTCCTTTTTGTATCCACATATAAGATTTCATATTTTAGGCAAACTCATAAAGTTAGCATAATTCTGGAGAACTATACCAGTATGTGTAAGTTCCTGGCTAAGGATTTAGAAATCAGGTGCAAATCTTGGCTGGATCTATATGAGTAAAATATTCAATTTAGTTTGGGTTATAGGAGTAAGTTCTTTGATGATACCAGTTAGCTATTTTATATTATTTCTGTTCCAAAGGAGGAATAGTCTTCAACCCATCACTATATAAAACTGTTTTTTAGACTTTACCCCAAAAAGTATAACTTTTTTTCTTAAAACATTGATGCCCAGTGAGTGGTAATAGCATAATTTACATCATTGGTCTTCTTGTGAAACTTTATTCCTAATTTGTCAGCTTACTTGGGTCTATTCTTCAGAGCTGCGCAATAAATTACAGTAGATGTTCACTACGTTAATCAATTTGACATTTGTCCTGGAAAAATACAGTCAGAGAAAAATTAATGACATTCCAGGTTTTAATGTATTAGTAATAATACAAATATTTATAAGCACTGATGTTTTCCTCAACTTTTAAAAAATATATACTTTTTTTTCTTAAGAAGCATAGTGCATTTAGTAGTGAATTGATAACTCACAATGGAGAAGTAATAACAAAAAAAGGAGGTTAAATGCTCTTTTTTAAATCCAATAATGTACACAGCTTATTATATATTTTCCCATTATGAAAGAAATATATTTTATTATAGAAAATACAGCAAGGTAGATAGATGATACACTCATTACCTGAAGTCCATTCACTAGCATAACTTTTCTAGATTTTCTTCCAGCTTTGTTTTCCATGGATAATATTTTCTTTTTCTTTCCTTAACCTTGATCATTGTGTGTATATATGTATACATATATACATATATATATAACATAATTCACTTAATACCTTATTATTGACAATTTTAAGTTTTTTTGTTTTACTATTAAGAATTATAAATTGATAGACATCCTTGTGAAAAAGGTGTGTGTGTGCATGTGAGCATGTGTGTGTGTTTGAGTTTCTGTGTTTGTTGTTTGTTTTGGTTACTTTTATCTCCTTAGGGACCTTTGATAGTTGTGTCATTACTGGGTCACATACTTTCTGGTATATACTGTCAAACTGCTTTCTGAAACAGCTTGTTGATTTGCATTTATAATATAATATGCTTATTAGCTTTTATTGATATTCTTTTAAAATATTTTGCTGGTTTGATACATGAAAAATACTAAATCATTGTTAAATTAATTGTGATTTTCTTTTAAAATTGTTCTAAGTTATATCATCCTGCAGTTTCATGGCCTTTATGCACATTTCCTTAAATAACTTAATTTTCAATTTTGAATTATATTAATTTAATCTAATAAAATTTTTATAGCAATATTATTTCTTCAAAGCAATTCCTTTAGCAAGAGTTCTATGTTCAAAAGTTTTAAAGTATGCTTAAAAAGTTTGCTCTTGCACAAATAATCAGAGTGGCTCAGAATGTTACATTTCAAGGTCACTTGTGCTACAATCTATGATATTGCAAACTCTATGGAAATTGAGCCTAACATTTGACTGTCTCTTAAAAAAAAAATCCCTAGATACGTGAAGATAAATCCTCTCCTTAAAATGAGACAGATGATAAATGCAAGGTAGAACAAGTAAGGTGTTATTAATCATAGTATAATCTGTATTGATCTATCTTAGATGAACTTTACAGATATCAAAAAAATAAAGTTCCTTATTATTGGAACCCTTGAAATTAAGGCTAAATAGCTCACAAATATAATGATCTTAATCAATTACCTAATAGTTCAGTTTATAAATTAACAATCCTAAAACTATGACTAACAAGTTATTTAATCACAACAAAGCTGAATTTCTCTATTTCCAAAATAAAATTAATAATAGTACATTTCTCCAAGCATGGTTTTGAACATTATCTACAGGGGTACAAGTTAAGGACTTAACGGAGGTGGAATATGAAGTTTGGATCTCCAGAGAAAGTATTTTCCTTGTTATTACTCAGTTTTAACTGTTATATCTACTAAAATTTATTTTTCTTCATGGCTGTGTTACACCAAAGTTCCTTCAGAATTCCTTAAAAATTGGTATTTTTATTAGTATTTTCATTAGCGATCATTTGCAAAGATGACTAGAACAAGCCTTTCCAATGTACATCCTTTTGCCGTTACTTGCATTTCTCCACCCTTGATTCTAGAAGTGTCGTGTGTTTTGCTCTGAACAACAGAGTACAGCGGAAGTACATGGATTCTAAACCAAAGCCTAAAGAAGCAGTACATCTTGCTCTCTTAGGAAGTGGTATCATCACTGAAGGAGCTCTGGCTGGTGCAGTGTGCTGAATTTTGTCTCTCCTCACATCTCCAATTCATATGTTAAAGTCCTAACTCCCAGTACCTCAGATTGTGACTACAATTGGAGATAAGGTTTTTAGAAAGGTAATTAGGGTGAAATGACATCCTGTGGGTGGGCCTTCATCCAATCTGACTGGAATCTTTATGAGAAGAAGAGATTTGGACACATAAAAATAGACACCAGGGATGCACTTGCACAGAGGAAAGGCCAGGTAAGGTGACAGGGAGAAGACGGCTATCTGTAAGCCAATGAGAGAGACCTCAGGAGAAACCAAACCTGCCAACACCTTGATCTTGGGTTTCTAGTCTCCAGAACTGTGAGAAAGTGAAGTTCTGATATTTAAGCTCCCCAGTCTGTGGTCCTTTGTTATGGCAGCCCTAGCAAACTAATGCAACTAGCCTGCTGGAAGTTATGATCACCTGGAGTAGATGAACCGTTCCAGCAGGGGCCCCTTAGAGCAAAGAGCCTCCAAGTCAAACTCCAAATGATTGCAGAAAAAAATATCTACCTGAATATAGTACAAATTGCTGACATACAGAATAATAAACCAGTAAAATGGTGGTTGTTTTAAATCTTGGGGTTTAAATTATTGGTTTATAAACAATAATTGATAAATGAGACCTTTCATTAGGGATATACAGCATCATTCTTGGTTCCCTGAGCTGAGGATCCCAGTAATTAATAATTCAATAATTATTTTTTGCAAACCAAAAACATGAATTGAATACTAACTATATGCCAGACACTGAAGTCACAAAGCCAAAGCTATAAGGTTAAAATCTTAACAGATTCTGAGTAATTTTCTAACTTATCTCCCTATTTTCTGCTATTTCATATACTACCTATTAATTTATTTGCAATGGGTGAATTACCCTAAAGTAACAATATCATCAAGACACTTTCTCCTTTCTCTCTCTCCCCCCTCCCCCTGTTCCTGAAAGTCTTCTGTAGCATTGACTATTTTTAAACCAGCTTTCTCATCATGGTTTCAAGATAGCTTTTTCAGCTCTTGAAGCTACATTCTTTCAGGTTAAAAAGCATAAGAAATGTCATTAAATTTGCATGAGAATGTAATCAGAGAAGCTCTGATTACACTGGAGGAATTTATTTACTGACAGGCTTAGGACTGAGTCTTGTGCCCACCACAAGGGATGAAGCTGAAACTCACATTTATAATCTGTCCTGAATGTGGGGCAGAAGTGGGTTCCCCTATCTTAGCTCACGCTGCTTTAACAAAATACCACAAATGGGTGGCTTAAGCAACAGCCATTTATTTCTCACAGTTCTGGAGTCTGAGAAGTCCAAGATCATGGTTACAGCTGGTTAGGTTCCGAGTGAGGGTCCTCTTCTTGGCTTGCAGAAGGCTGTCTTCTTCTTCAGAAGGCAGGGGAAGAGAGAGAGAGAGAGAGAGAGAGCAAGCTCCTTGGTCTCTGCTTATAAGGGCACTAATCTCATCATGAGCACCCCACTCTCAGGACCTCATCTAAACCTAATTACCTCCTGAAACTTCCATCTCCAAATAACATCACATTGGGGTTAGGGATTTAACCTATGAATTTTGGGTTGACACAATTCAGTCCATAGCATCCTCAAAATGTAGAGAAGTTCCAGTATGACAGGAGAAATAGAAAGCAATACAACAATATCTAGTAACAAGATCATCTAATGAAAACCATATTCTTTGAAAAGAAAATAAAAATCTTAGACACAGAGATTTTAGAAGTCCCAACCATGGCAGAGATTGAATGTGCCCTGACTCCCAGCCCAAACAAATGTTCACATAAATAGTCTGTCTCTCTACTAGAAGCTCAGTTTTTTGGAGTATCTACCATGTACTAGGCAACACATTAAACATTTTCTACCAGATAAAGGTATATATTTTTGCAGCTTTTAATTTTAATATGATTTAATGAAGTTTTCTCCCAATATTTTATTTAACGGAAAATTCGTAACAAGTTGTGCAAGTAGTAGGGAGATAGTCCTCTGAGGTAATAATAGTAAGTATATGAGAGGTGCCTCTGTTAAAATTTCTATAACACACTCATTGACAGATATTAATGTGTTTTTTAAATCAGGTGAGAATAACAAGATATCCAATAACTCTTTGTTATAGTTACCCTCTCCTCCACTTCCCTCAAAATTTTTTTTTCAGTACCTCCTCTTATAACTGAAAAGGTCTCTAAAATGTCTCCTTTTTTTAATGGCAGAATACCAATTTCACGCTAAATGCTTGAAAGCCCTCATTCCATGGGAGCCCATATCCATTAATCTTTCCTTTTTTCCCCTTCTTTCTTTTTAAACAGTAGGTCCATTCTATACTGGATTTACTTTTAGAAGTTTTACAGTTTTATTTTGTAATTATATGTCTCAATTATATTTACACTTATAATTGATACGATATTTTTCTATCAGAGCTAGAAAGATTGCTAAGACAGCAACTTTCTAGTCAAAGAAATGTACAAATGGAGCACAAAATTGTTTTCTGAAATCGTTTGCAAGTGATGGTGCTGAGGCTAAATATTGTTGCATCTTCTTGTAGTGACTGTTTCTATGGGCCTCATAATTAAGATGATAGCCTGGGAGGACTTAAGGAATGATATACTGCAAAGATGGTCTTGTTGCTGCTTTATATTCCACCCTTTCTATTGTTTACTAGAGAGCCCCAATAGCATTCTCTCAATTCTGTCCAGTTGAGAGCTCAATTGTAGAGTGACTGTGTAACAGGACAGTTAGGGCTTTAGTCCTTAGCATAAAATAGAATGTGGTTCTCTCATTCTTTCTTCCTTAAGAGTCAGTGTACAATGCCTATGCGGTTGTAGTCAGTCATTTTCCCTACGAGGAAAGGTAAACATAAATTCATTTGGAAGTCTTAGTTACTGCAATAAAAAATATAATTTGCAATTTGGGATGTAGGGCAGAACGATTTAGACAAGACTGCATGAAAATGGAGGGGAAAAAGAGGGCTCTTTATTCCAAATTTTGAGTTTCTAAAATCTTAGCAGTCTCCTAATTATTGAGGATTCTTAATTATATTCATTTTTTATGATTTTGATTGATTGATTTTCACTGCCCTTACTGGATCAGGGAGAGAAACAACATGGAACACTCAGAAACAAAAATGTCTTTCAGGAGACAACTAGACAACAAACAGGGTGAAAAAGTCCCACCACTCAACCTTACCTAACCCCCTCCCCCACACTTGCCCCCAGCTCCCTACCCAGCTCCACTCCCCCCAACACACAACCAACCACAATATCTGCCCTCTCAACTTTATCTGAGGTTCTGCAACACAGAGATAGGCTGGCTATGGCCAACAGAACAAATATGTCCTGTAATCCATTTTTGGAAATAAAGTTTTATTAGAACACAACCGTGCCCATTTGGTTTATGTATTGTCTGTCAATGGCTGCTTTCATGTAGAATTGAATAGTTGTGATCGAGATCAGAAGGACCACAAAACCAAAAACATTTGCTATTTGGACTTTAAAAAAAAGTTTTTCAGCCCTGTTAGATCATTGATTGTCACATTTGAACATAATCATACAAATTACACTATTTAAACAAATTTGGTTTCAAAAAATATGCAGCATACAGTATAAAAATTCTTTGCATTTTAAAGGCGGGAGAGGCATCTCTTTTGTAGAATTTATCGAACAAGATGGAAAAAAGTAAGCATTCTGTAGATTACATAAAACAAAACTCATATGCTATTTTATGGTTAGAGCTCTTTCATAATCAGAAATCTTATGGATATGCATCAGTGACTGATGGTTGTATGTATTACAACACAAACAAATATAAGTAATCTGAATGCAGTTGTAATCTGATTACACTCAGATCTCATGCAAAGTTGTTTATTTTAGAAATCAGTAATTAAATATAGTAAATAAATGCAGGAGTAACTGACATTTCACTTAAAAATCAAGCAACACAAAAGTATTAAAATTTAATTATCTATAATTTGCAATTTAAAGTCACATATTAACACTATATTCACAATAAAATTTGTAGGAGTAGGAGAAAATTCAAAAAAAGAACATTTGAATCAAATCTTACAACAGTAGAAAGGCAGCAACTTTGGAAGAATGCAACTTGTCTAACATTATATGTCTTGCCCTTAAGCCTTGCCAACCCTAGACTGTGCATCGGAAATCCCTTGGGTACTGCTTTCTCCTTCATCACTCAGTTGTAATACAGTATGTCAGCAGGAGGCCAAGATCATAAACTAAAAGGAATATGTGAATGTATCCTCACCTCAATACTCTAAAAACCATAAGATAAATAGTTTTCCATTCTCTTCCTGAAGATTCCATTTCTGGTAACCATGTGACTTTGTGTCAACTCCTCAACTTCTATGTTTCAGTTTAACATCTATGGAGTAGAGAAAATTACAGTCCTAACTCAAGAGATTGTTGTATTAAGTGAGAGAATACAAGCAAGTTGTTTATAAATTCCCTTTCCCTCAAATTCACCAAACATACTTGCAAATGTGATTAAGTTAGCTTTAGTTGTAGAAATATGTATGTTGCATATTTTTCCTGTTGACTATTCCATCCAAATGCTCAAATACATATGTTAGTTCCATATGGCTGATGTAACAAGCTACAACAAACTTAGTGACTGAAAACAACACAAATTCATTTTCTTACAGTTTTAGAGGTCAGAAGTCCTAAAATTAAGGATCAGTAGGGTTCTTTCTTCCATTTTCTTCTGTAGATTCTTGGGGATAATCAGTTTCCTTGCCTTTTTCAACTGCTACAACCTGTCTGCTTTGCTTGGCTCCTGACCTCCTCCTCTACCTTCAAAGCACATCATTCCAAACTCTGCTTCTGTTGTCACATCTCTTCTCTAACTTTGACCCTTTTGCTTCCCTCTTACAAGAACTCTTGCAGTTATATTGGGTTCACTACATGATCCAGGATAATCTTGCTATCTCAAGGTTCTAACTTAATTATATCTGAAAGCCTCTTTTGCTATGTAAGGTTACTGGGATGGTTAATTTTATGCATCAACTTGACTGGGCCACCGGGTGCCCAAATGTTTGGTTAAACTGAAACATCAGCTCTTCCTTGTTCTTGAGTCAGCCACCCTCTGAAGTGGAACCTGGAACTACACCATCACTTCTTCTGACTCTCAGGCCTTCAGCTCAAACTGGAAGTAAACCATTGGCTCTGCTGGTTTCCAGCTTGCCAACTTACTCCGCAGACCTTGGGACTTGTCCGTATCCATAATTGCATGAGCCTATTCCTTGTAATCAATTAATCAATCTCTCTCTCACCCTCTATCTACACACACACACACACACACACACACACACACACACACACATTCTATTGGTTCTGTTTCTCTGGAGAACTCTAACATTCACAGATCCCAGGGGTTAGGATATGGACATTTTTATAGGGGAGCATTATTCTCTCTACCACAACATTTTTCTGACCATAAGACATGACAGTGGTTATCACTCATCCTCTAGCTCCTGCAGGAATGTCACTATGAATCTCTAGGGTCCTGACACAGAGCTGTTTAACTCTGCCTCAGCCTCAATAGATGAACAGCTTAAGCCATCACCTTCCTCACCTCTTGGCACTCTTGCACTCCACAATGAGTGAGTGTACCGCTTCTATTAAGTGTCGTGGATCTGATTCTCATTATCATTGTTAATCTTTCCTTTCCCTCATTTCTACCTCCTAGAAATGAATCTTGTCTAATCAATTGAATCAGTGAATCTTGTCTAATCAATTGTTTAATAGTTTAATATTCTTTTTGTCCTATGTCTACCCCGTCATCATTTTAGGTTCAGCTTCTAACACCTGTTATTACGTTACTGTAACCTTTCCTAATAAGGCTGGTTCCTTTATTTTTCTCTCTCCATTCTAGTCTTCTCTGCATGGTTATAGCAATTTCTCAACAAGGCATATGTGACCCTATCACTCTCTAAGGCTTAGAATCTTTCCATGGTTCCCTATGGCCTCAATAATATGTTTGAGCTCTTTGGCTTGGCACACAATTCTACAGAATCAGTCTCCAGCCAACTCTTGAGGGTCATCCTCTTGTCACTCCCTCACCCATAACCCATGAATTCCCCATTCCATCCATCCATGGTTATAGTTCCCTTAGTGTGCCATGTCCTCTCTTATTTTCAGACTTTTGTACAGGCAGCTCACTTTCTCTGTAATATCTTTCCTGTACTACACGCTTATCTGGCTGATCGGGAGTAAGTTAGACACCTCCTCTTTGGAGAGCCCATTTCAGGATTTTCTAGGCTCTACTAGCTGTCTCTCCTTGGTACTCCTCTAGGTACAAATACATACGTTTATTAATATTACCTTTGCTTAGGAAACTTTTCATTCAGGTAACAGAAAACATGACACACACTAACAAATAATGAGGACATGTATTATTTCACATTAAACCCCACAAAGTATGCTATTATCAAAGTTCCAGTTCTCTCAGCAAAAGAATGGGTTTTTGCATGCTTCCTTGTGTTGGCTTCATTCTCTCTGACTGTCCAAGGAATCCAAGGTAATTGCAAGATATAACAGAACAAAATGTCTCCATATTTAAGTCTAAAGGATGAAAGAGAAAGCCTTTCCCTATTATTCTGATTAGACCAACTGGACATATGGCAGTTGCTAGAAGAAAACTATTATCTCATGCCTGTATTCCTAAATGAGGAAGGGAGAGTGTTACTACCCTCAGTTTAGACAAGTGTTTCTCAATGGTGGCAGTACTGTTATTTTGGACTAGATAATTCTACGCTCTGCACATTGTAAGGTATTAGTAACATCCTTAGACTCTGCACATTAGATGCCATCCCCCAGGTTGTAATAACAAACAGTGTCTTCGACACTGCTGAGTGTCTCTTAGAGGGCAAATCCACTCCCAATTGAGGACCACTGGCTTAGACTAATGAAGACGTAGTCTGCATCCCTGACTTCATGGAGGATTTATGGATAATTTAAGAAAATTACAGTTCTATTTAGAACAGGAAGGGAAGAATGGATGTTAGGTAAGTAACCTATAGTATCCACCATCTGTATTGTAATTATTTAGTTGTCTTTGTCCCCTAATAGAACGGACATTTCTAGAAGTTTTGTTTTGTTTCTTGCTATTCTTATCCCTAGTACCTGGCATATACTATGTTCTTAATACACTTTTGTTAAATTGCTATACGAATTATGCATTGGGGAAGGGTATTCTTTAGTGCTTTTTCACCTCTACTCAACAAGCATTATAACATTGATTCTGAGTATCTATGCTTTCAATAGTGAAAATGCTTTTAGGTGTATGACCAAAGATAATGAAAACACATTTTCCAACTGTGGAGATGAAGTCAGAGCAATAAAGTGGAAGTGAGGGGTGAAGTTACTATATTTAAGCATGGAAAACCTGTCTAAGTGAAGAAAGGGTGTGCAATTACCATGGTGGATGCATAAATAAGACAAGGCACCTGTCCAGACCAGTCACTTGCTAGTTGCTCGGAATTAGGAAGCAAAAGCTGAAATTTTGACTTGTGACAAAATATGCCACTATTGATTTTTCCTATGAACAAGCTATTTCTAAATCACTCTTCTTAAATCAAATCTTGCCTGAATTTGGGCACATTGGAATACATGAGTAATTTCTTCATTTGAAAGCATGACTTAATACAGATATAGCCATAAAACTATGAATCAACTTTTCACTGGAAATGCACAAGGATTTTTCTCTTCATTTGCTTAGCTTCTCCAGTAAAAAGGAAATTAATTTCCCATGCTCCTAAGTTGTTGAATTTAATTAAGAGGTTAGAGAATGACAAAATAAACTATAATTGTATAAATATTTACTTTTATGCTATGAATGTTAGCTTTGTGAACATTTTAAGAAAAATTGAAATGCATTATAATTTAAAAGAAGAATTTCATGTAAATCAATGAAATGCTAAGACTAAATCATAGTTTAATTTATTCTAATATTTGAATTTCATAAAATTTCTCAAAATTATGTGACTTTATTATTATTGGCCAAGTTTTCCTCTTGAAACCTGGAAATATGTTGGCTTTCCTTCCGGGTATCTCTCTGGATCGTTGTTTAGGCATCAAGCAATTTGTCACAGCCTGAGTTTCCACTTTCATTTAATAACTGAAACCTAACTGCTACAATCAAAAAACACTGGTCTGTTGCACAGTGATCCATGTGAGAACGGTGAACTTATGTCTCTGTAAATTTGTTAGTCATCTATGAGGAAAAGCAATGCTGACCTCTTAACGTCAAATCCCATTTAGAGTTGACGAATAGGTTGGATGAGATACTTGATGTCTTTTGAGTTGTATTAAGAAATACACTTCTGTGTGGGAGGATGAAAGCCTTGGTAAATTAATGTGGAGATGGTAGCCTATCCAAATAATTTATAGTTGAATCCTATCTTCCAGAAGAAAAGAATGCAGTTAATAAAGGTTCTGACTTGAGTAAACAGTTTCAGGCAACACATGCTTTTTAGTAAGTACTTGAAGTACTAACTCTGACCTTCCACCTTCACAGTTTTCTACTTGTGACTTCTTCTAAAATCTGATTAGCAAGAAACTGTTTATGGCTTCTGTAGCAAGTAGGAATCCCAAGCTCATTTGAAGAGGATAACTAGATTTTAAGATTATTTGATGTGTCTAGGTTCAAGGACTGTGTTACATAGCACTTTCTGGCTACCTTTTAGTATGGTTTTCTTAAAGCTATATTTATCAAGTCAAAAGCAGAATTTTTAGGTAAAACTAATTTTTAGGCATTTTCATATTTTAAGGTCATCAAAGGATAAAACAAGATTTAGATTGAATTTATTAACTAATTGACAGGTTTGCTCCTGTGGCACTAGTCAATACATGACCTCTGCCATGGGAAAGAGGGTATTCTCCCCAAATTGCAACCACCACAACCACTGTGTGTTTCAGAGTAGGAATTTCAAAAGAGCAATAGCATTTGCTGATGACTACCTTGCATAAATCTGTGCAGCAGCTAATTAGAAAAGCAACAGTATTACGTATAAATATGGGTTGATTGGGTTTCTGTATTGAAAACCTGAATTGAAAATGTCTGCTTCCATTGCCTTAAAGCTCTCATAATTTCTCTCTTAGATAACTGTAGTTACCTGTCTCCTGTTTTGTTTTCTTTTTTCTCTCCAATCATCCTTTAAAGTTACAGTGATTAACCTTGTGGTCTGTAAATCTAATTATATTACTCCCTGCTTAAAATCTTTCTGAGATTTGATCATAGTTTCACTGACTCTGGATAATGTTCAAATGTCTTATCATGACAAATAATTTCACTGATTCTGGATAATGTTCAAATGTCTTACCATGACAAATAAGACACTTCCTGATCAAAACTCTTCTCTCTGTTCCCAACTCACCATCTGTCATCAGTGGGAAAACTGAACCAATTTTCATTCCCTATGTTTATCCTGCTCCTTCATGCCTCTGTCTTGGCACCTACTGTGCAGTTCCACTGGGCTAGATGGAACTTCCTTGACTCTTGTTCTTCTCTAAGAGTTGGGTGTCCTTCTAAACACACTCTGTGGACCTCTTAGATATACATTGTATACATACACTTATTTTGATGTAAGGTATCATGAGGATTGATTTCTTTGTTCTATCTAGTCCATTAGTCAGTGAGCCCCTTGAGGGCTTGGCCACCTGAGGCAAATGCTGGATAAATGTTTACTAAGTGAAGGAAAAGACAAACAATGAGGTGATGGTTGTGTGTTCTCCACGTGTGCTTTTCTTTTCTTGTCTATGCTCTTTCCCTAGTCAGTGAGAAGCCTGGAACACGTTGCCTTGAGGATATTTTAAGTTAATATAGCAGAAAGTCTTATTTTAATATTTATTTTTAACTGCAACAGAGACCCTTAAAAATAAAAGAGAAATGTTTTGAAGAAAGCCTGACAGAGTTTACACAAAACAATAGACTGGAAAGAGATTAGAGGAAGAGATAAACTACATTATGTCCAGACCCAGGGATGATCACATAGAAGTAAACAGGGTTGGGTTTGGAAGGTGCACATCAGGGGAGAAGGGGTGTGAACTTTAAGGAATTTAGAGCTGGGACAGGTCAGTGCTAGTGGCGCAGGGCAGGTGTGTAGGTGAGACGGGGCAGCAGTATGAGATTAGCAAATGTTACATTCTTGCTTTGCTCATTGCTATCATTCTGGCCCCTCTGGGTCTATCTCAGCTACTTGTTTTCACCCCTTGAAACAGAAAGGATTGGTAGTATTGGCCTGTACCCTTCTTGCATCTCGCCTCCCCCCACCCCACCAGAGAGATACAAAATAGTACAGTACACTTGTTTTATGCTAAAATGCAACACCAGGGAAACATAAACAAATGCCTCAACATGTGAGGTTGGTAACATCTGATTTATATTTCATTATCTAAAAAGAGATCTCAGAAAGAGTTTGAGGGAGACATTTTGTTTTATTGGGTGTTAACTAGTTTCTCCCTAATTTAAGATTTGGACATTATAATTATTACTGAAAGATTTTAAAGGTATGCCATTTAAGCTTGAAGACCATTGGAAAGAGTGGGCACAGTTACTTTCATTGCTTGGGAAAATAGGCTCAATAAATGTGATAACAAGGGGAACATTGGAGCAAACGCATTTATATCCTGTTTATCTCAAGCACAGAGCCAATCTGGAACTTTAATGCCTTAAGAAGATGATAAATGTTTTCTGCCAGTCTTTCCACTGAACGAACTCTGTTTGATTGGTATTAATCACTTCTGGCAGGCGATGCTCAAGCCTGCTAGCTGCAATCTAGGTGAAAAGCTTGTCATCAGTATCATGTAATAAAATGAAAGTGTGTAGGACAAAGAGAAGAAATATTTCCATTTACCTAGTCATCAGGGTAAGTGTCAAATTAAATAAGATGTGAACTATTTATTTCCAAATGTACAGGTTAAAATGCAAACCTTTAACAAAATTGTGTTTTTCTTTTTACTTAAAAAGCAGAAATTGACCCAGATAATAATCTATGACTTGTTTATGATAGAAGGACTTTCCTCATTCTCCCAAATTCTCTATGGCTTCAGAAAATTTTCCTAAAGCCAAGTTTTCCTATATATACATATAAAAAGAACATGTGAACAAAGAAATCCTACCAAGGGCAGGAGTAATCTGAAAATAGAATTGCTACAGATTGGAAACTTGTGTACCCCTCAACTTCATATGTTGAAACCTTTCCCCAATGTGATAGTATTAGGATGTGAGGGCTTTGAAAGGTGATTCAGTCATGAAGACTGAGCTCTCATAAATGAGGTTGGTGTCCTTCTAAAGGAGACCCTAGCAATCTCCCTTGAACCTTCTGCCATGTGAGGTTATAGCAAGAAGACTGCCTTAGATGAAACAGGAAGTGGGCTTTCCCCAGGCACGGAATCTACTGGTCCTTTGATCTTGGACTTCCCAGCCTCCGGAACTGTGGAAAATAAATTTCTATTTCATAAGCCACCCAGTCTACAGTATTCTGTCACAGCAGCCCAAACAGACTAATTAGAATTTGAGATTGTTAAGTAAGATTTAACAGTCTAAAAAAAATCTATCCTAGTTCAAAAATGCCTCCTTGTCATGATTTGATTTCTGTTTTCATTTCACCATTTAAAAAATTACCCACTGAAAATGCAAAAATCCTTGGGGCAGTGGGTGGAGATCTCACCCATTCACTTCTTAGAATGATTCAATCTGATTGTCAGCTTCCTAATAAGTTGATAACAATAGCTAAATTAAGAGAATTCATTTGCTTCCTGGAGCAAAACTCAGGGAGAAATTCTAGCACTTTATTTGATAAATCAACTTATTTTCCCCTCACTCTGTGAGGGAACTCATATACCTTATTCTTTGATTCAATAATCACTTTAAATTGTGTGTTAAATGTAACTTAAATACACCCATTAAAATTGGTATTTTGAGTGAGAGATAGAACATTTCTTAAAAGTGATTAATTGATATTCTATGGACACCTCCATTATTTCAATGATTAATTAATTGTATTAAATCTTGAATTGCACCTTGAAACTATCACTCACATTTGCAGGTTAACTCAAGGCAATCCTTTTGAAGCCAACCATTTTGAAGTGAATAAGGAACCTAGCTAGGTGAGCTATCTATGGGAAGAAAAAGCACTCTATTTTGTGGATAGTGTAGTGAACTCAGCAGTTAAATTCAACCTACTCTCTGAAGATAACAATGGGGTTATCCTTATAGTACAGATTGATTTTTAAATACTAAGTGTATGAAATTTTGAAAGTTAAATAAAAAGAAATACTCAAAAGTAATCTAAGAAATTAGACTTCACTTCTAGTGGAAAAGATAGCATTTGGTTTTTTGAGCATTCTACTTCTTAGCATATCTATTTCAATATGTCTACATCTGTTCTATTTTGTGTGTTTTTATTTTTTTTCCTTGTTTGTTTCTTTTAGACTGAACATTAAAAAATGACCTCATTGCTTTCTAACAGCTGCTGTAAACATCTCAGGTTACAAAATATTCGATTAGCATTTGATTATTTAATCATTTTAAGTTAAATTTAATATACTTGATATACTTCTTTTTCCCTTTAACACCATGAGAAATTTATCATTTAATTTTAAGATGCGAGAATCTTTCAAGATATCTTTTTAAAAATGTCACCTATCAGTCATGTGGGTTTCTTCTCCCATTATCCTTTGCAGATACTTTTTTCAATCTCTAACATCACCAGCATATGGTGATGCCAGGCCTTAACAAAGGCATCTTTGTCCCAGTACTGAAATATAGGTTGCCCTTTTTCAACCTGTAAAACTGACAGAGGTGATTCCCAAGCATTGAAATTTCAAGTTTTTCAAGGACTAGTTCTTATACTTGAATTATAACATAAAATAATTTACTTGGCAGAGTGTTTTTTAATTCATTTATTTGTAATATAAGGTCCAGATCTGGGTTAATTTTCAGGTGGACTCTCAACCACTGCGCCACCAGGGAAGCCCGACACAAGCATTTTTGATGATTATGGAAAAGTTTTGACAGATACCAGAGACCTTGCATTATGATGAACTTTAAATTGCTGTGAGGTCAGCTAGGTGTCTGGGGAGATGGGCACATTATCACCAAGGTGAAGGGTCCAGCCGAAGTAGAGGGCCAGGGCTGTGAAGCAGAGAGTTTATTACATCACTTTAACACGTTCAAAAAGCACTGCCATGGGAAATGCAGCAACAAGACTGAAGAATTCCACAGGACACTTTCTGAACCCTTGAACTGACTTCCACTAAAGAGTAAGAATTATTTTTTTTAAAGTACAACTTCTGAGATTGAAAAAAAGAGATTTCATAAATTTAGAAATTTAAGAAGGTGATTTTGTTGGGTTTTGTTTTGTTTTATAACTAATATAGATGAATTAAAAATAAGCATTATGAAATAATAATTATGGAATATATTACTTTGATAACTGGATGTTGCTGAATACTATATTAGTGTTTTCCTTGTTTTGTTCAGGATTAGGCATTCCTAGGTATGAAAAATATTATTCAATCAGAAGCATTTAGATTCAGTTTATATACACTATACTTAATTCTTATGTAAGAAATTATGTTTTCTTAGCTTATAATTTTTATTATCAATATTGTGTGTTTTCCTTACAGGTTTATAGGAAGAAAACTATATTTGTGGTTGCCTTGAAAAAAAACCCAATATTGATAAACCTATTACCATATGCTGGTGTCTAGGATCTGATCTGTAACAAATAGACTTGTTTGAGGGTCTAATTCAAAAGTAAGCAAACTAAGGAAGGAGTTTCTATACAGAATCCACTGTGTTGGCTAGGGGTGATGCCAGAGGTGCCTGACATTGATCGTGTAAGAATTAATATCCTGGAAAAGAAGTAGTAGTGGCACTAAACTCTAGCTCATGGCAATGATGCTAGCTGCATATCATCACCATCAGTGGTTTCGGTGTTTTCTCATCAGGTCACTTTGGTAGCTAGGATTGTATCCTTGTTACTGAAAGCTCAGCTGGGAACCTGATAAAAGTTAACTAGCTTTCTCAGTTTTTTGAGCTACCCAATATCCTTTCAGTAAACTCCTTTTCTGCTTAATCTACCAGGATGCTTTTGTACTTGCAATCTAAAACACATACTAAGAGTTTCCTAAATACAATTCCTCTCTCCATCCATCTCTACTAATGATTACATCCTTATTACTCTTAACCATCTCCTGATTGGTCTCCTTTCAATGATATTCCTCTTCTCAATATATTACATCAGCTAACTTTCTAAATATGAACTATATCATGTTTATGTTTTCTGATTTACCATATCTGTTATTATTATAGCATACCATGGTTTACCTATTTTAATCACTTCACCAAAATAATAATCTTTTTTATTTCTTATATTTGCTATCAAAGTTGACTTGAACCTAATAGTTGGTCTTTTGATCATAAAGATATATCAAAAATAGATGATTAACATTGAAAATTACAATAATTGAGATTTGTTATGTATATAATATACATATTATATATATTTATGTTTGTTTTAAAAATAAATGTGGGTGGTTGAGGGAGAATCTTGGGGAAGTTAAGCTGGTGTGATAAAGGACTCAGCCCTCAATATTCTGGATATTAAACCTAACTTGTCTTTGTGACAGTTTATTAGAATAACAAATGCCAATGAGGCAAGGATGACAGGTAAAGAGCAGAATGCTAATTTATGAATTTAAATGATAAATCTAAGAGCTAAGTGAAAGAAATAGTTGCAGCTTGCATACCAGCACATTCTCTCCCTGTAGGCAACCTTCATGGGAAGCAAGTTGACTGAAGGTAGCTTGCTGGCTGAGCCTGAGATCATAGCAATTCTTCTCTTCCTAATAATTCAAAGATTTCCTGGTCCCAGACTCCCATGTCCACATATGATGACAGATTGTCATGAAATTGGATATATGTTTTCTCTCAAAGAACTCCAACTTCCCATTTGGCACACTGAGTGGCCTGGTTAGGGCTGGCTCCTGGAAATTTTCATTTCTTTTCGTTCATGTTCATTCTATCTTGTCAAGGAGATGTTGGCTATTTCAGAATCCATAGCGTTGATTTTAGAGTTTAACATTCCAATGACATTTTATATATTCTTCAGTTTTATTCTTGTTGCCATCTATGCTAAAGGAAATTAGCAGGTTTATATTCAGTGCTATAGTAGCTGCATTGTAATATGGTGTACATCACTATAAGATTATTTTTATTGTTATTCTTTTACATTTTATTTATATAGTATATATCTTATTAGAACTTAGTAATTAGTTAGAAGATATTCATAATATACTTGTTTTTGAAACAAAACATCAAGCAGCTTTTAATATCTAACTTTAATTTCTTCTATTAATTTTTCGTGCTAACCAAATAATTCTGAATTCCTTTCTTTAAGATAGGTGAAAGCTTGTTTGTGTTATTCTTCTTCCCTTCCTATACCACCAGATTCAGGAAAAAATTTGATGAGGACTGTTTGCCACATATTACCTATTTAAGTCATCATAAACATTCTTAGAGGTAGATGGCATTTCCCTTTAAACGTGAGATAACTGGGCTTCCCTGGTGGCACAGTGGTTGAGAGTCAGCCTGCCGATGCAGGTGACACGGGTTCGAGCCCTGGTCCGGGAAGATCCCACATGCCGCGGAGCAGCTGGGCCTGTGCATGGCCGCGGAGCCTGTGCTCCGCAACGGGAGAGGCCACAGCAGTGAGAGGTCCACGTACCGTAAAAAAAAAAAAAAAAGATAACTGATATTAGGTAGCTGGCCCAAAGTCAAACTACTTGTTCATACCTTGTTACTTTTGGTCTTTCGGGATCCCTTTAATCTGCAATTTGAAATTCCACGATTTAAAAATCCATAATTTGAAACCCCCTAATCTATTTCACAGGCTCAAGTGTTTCTTCTTTACTTTTTTGCAGTGAAGATGAGCCTTCACTATTAATTCTTGGCTCTATCCCATGTATCTTCTGGTTTTTCACTCCTTCTGTAATATCCACAATATCAGCACAGTATTTTACTATCTCACTCAATCTGTTTCTTTCTCCAGCCAATCCTTACTTATTTTTTAAATATTTAGAAAGTTATCATCTCATTTATGTAAATTTAAGATAACATTACCTATCTAGTTGAAAGTTTTAGGTTTCTGCAAGCTTGCTTTCTCACTTGGTATTTGTTTGCTTTTGATTATTAAAAAAGTATGCTCCTTATGGAAAAGTTGGAAGGTACAGAGAAGTTCAAAAAAAGAGGAAAACTGCCCATAATTCCACTGTGCAGAGATAACAACAAATGAAAAGGACAGCATAACACCTTTAAAGCCAGATGTAGCATTGCTTGTATCTTGTGTTTCTCTGTTCTTTGTAAAAAGGTTTCCTTTAATTTTCCCTCCAAAGAATGCAGACTTGGTCTAAATGGACTGTTTATATAAACTGACACCATATTCTCCAAGGTACCAAAACATTCTTCCTCTAACTTTGCTCAAAGGAAAGTACATATTGAAACTGAGTCCTCTAGGTTCTTTTCCACCAGGTTGGCCATATTCTGGCAGTAACATTGCCTTGGCACATTAAATAAAACTTAAATTCTAGCAGCATTAAGAAAAGCTTTTTGCTTATTTATTTTTCCAAGTCTTTTTCTGTGTTTCAGTAGTAGCCTTAGCATAGTATATTAGAAGTAATCCCCAGATAAAGATATAATAACATTGTGTTTTGTTTTTTCTTTTCTCTTTGTACTTACTCATTTGTGAAGTTTATATCAGGAAAAGGCTCTTTATACTAATACTTTCCAGAAGTAGCTGCTTCTAAATTGTACTAGGTTTGGCTTTGGAGAAGCTTTATTTAATGGCCTGAAAACAAAGACTGGAGCTAAAGACTATTTAAGTACTCGAGGTCTTAAAGATTTTGATTTCTCTATAATTTCAAGTATATGCTCAATGAAAACTTACTGAGCAGCTATTATGTGCTTGGCATTATGCTGGTGCTGGTAACAAGGGCAAACAAGAGCTGTTTGGGAACTTGGATATAAAGTACAAATTGGGTTAAATCTGACAGAGAAGCAGTTATGTCTTGGTATTGTGGCCTTGAAAACAAATAGAAAGGCTATTTTAGGTAAACCTCCTTCCCCACTTCTTAAGAAAGGAAATTGTGAAACTTGGTGACTGTGATTTTCAAAGATTTACATTTTGGGCCTGATTTATTTATTTATTTTTAAAATTTATTATTATTTTTTTTGTGGTACGTGGGCCTCTCACTGTTGTGGCCTCTCCCGTTGCAGAGCACAGGCTCCGGACGCGCAGGCTCAGCTCAGCAAGCTCCAACTGGAAACTATTTCTCCAGATACCTAAGAGGTTTGAATGCTTGTCTCCTTCCAGTCCCCTTCATTAAGGTCACTTTTTCAGTAAACCCTCCTCTGACCATCTCTTTGTATTTCAACCCTCATCTCCAACCCAGGCACTTCCTAGCTCCTTCCCCTCTTTCATTCTTTCCATAATATGTAGCACCCTCTAATATTCCCTGTAACTTTCTTGCTGTTTCTTTTTTCTCTGTTTTCTATCTACTTCCACTAGAATGCCAGACCTGTGAAGGTTATCCCCACAGCTTAGAAAGAGGTCTGGCAGCTAATAGAAATTCGATGAATATTTTAGATGATTATAAATGTGAGAGTGAGTTCAACTTTGCCTCTACTGGTCAATTTAAGTTACCACTGTCATGTTGTTTGCAACTTTTTTGCACCTAAAATAGCTATCTGTTAACTATGTCTTTAAACATTTTTAATTAAAATATTTTCCATTTTGAGGTAATCAAATATTAGAAGTATTAGAACTACAGAAATGCAAGGGAAGTATGAGATGCTGAGCATGAAGATTTTAAAGTCCCCAAGCAGTTTGCTCGGTAACTAGTTTACATTCCTCCCCTCCAGCCCTATTTAAAACCTGAAGTTTGTCCCTAAATCATTCACTTCATTAAGCAGAGGTGCAATTACTTCTGCCAGTTTCTAAAGTGTTGCTTGAATTGTTTTTGTGTTCTACAACACTTTATCTCCACTTCCTCTCCTAATCTATTTTGCAGGGAAATCTAATTTCTTTTCTAAATTGCAGTTGTGTGCTGCCAGTTTTGATATTTTACTATCCACATTCTCATCAGTGTTATCATCTCTAAACTTCTGAATCAAAAGCATCACAGAGAATTGTTTGGAATATATAGTTTGATTGAAGTACCATCTTATTTAAACATGTCAAAATTAACTGTGCTTCTCCTACAAATGCCTGTGTGTCTTTTCATATTAGATCGTCACTTATATGCTGGCAAGACACTTAAATTGCCTACTTAACTGATCATGGAATTGGGCCTGACTTGAAAGATATAGCTGTTTCTCTTATCAGCAAAAGTGTTATGCATATTTTTCTGAGGATATTGAGTTTTAATTCATATTTTAATTAATATCCCACAATTTTAAAATATGACATTTCATGGTTTTATACAACAGTTATTTACTATAGGTTAGCTCTCAAAGATTTCTAAAACATTAAAATATGAGATATAGGGACATCCCTGGCAGTCCAGTGATTGGGACTTCGCCTTCCAGTGCAGGGGGTACAGGTTCAATCCCTGGTCAGGGAGCTAGGATTCCACATGCCTCACAGCCAAAAAACCAAAACATAAAACAGAAGCAATATCATAATAAATTCAACAAAGACTTTAAAAATGGTCCACATCAAAAATAAATAAAATAAAATAAAATATGAGATATAGCCTTCAAAATGCAAGTATATTATTTGGGCTCAACTTACCTTGCTTTTGAATTTTGAAGATGTGGAAGCATTTTTACATTAATTCTAATCCACTCATGAGATTAAATTCTCTCTTGGGTAAACTTGTAGAGAACATGTAAGATTTGATTGTGTGTGTGTGTGTGTGTGTGTGTGTGTGTGTGTGTTCTATACACATACGTTTAGGTGTGGGGTGTGGAAGTTTCATTATGAGTATCATCTGTGTACCTGGGTAGAATAATAATGGTGCACTACAAAATCTGCCTTACAGCCAGGTATATGAAATGCCAATTATGCCCATCAGGACATCAATTTGTCATCATGGTCAAGGATATTATGGTTTAATTTCCTTTTTCTTTATTATTGATGATGCTTTATACTTGAAAGAAATTCCATCTTGAAAGCTTCTTAGAATCATTAATCCTCATGATATGTAAGAAATAGTTAAGAATTCTTATCCATACTTTGAAATGGGCAAAGTAAGAAATAGCTAACATGGATAAGTTACTCCATGTTGTAGAAAGTAGTCTTTTCTATTAAAAAATGACTTCACAGAGACAACGTACCTGAACAGAGACAAGTTGATTGTGCTTTATTCTATTTAAGTTTTCAAATTTTTTTGTCTGTGCGTGTGTGTGTGTGTGTGTGTGTGTGTATAGAATAATTTATAGCTTCATAGAGCAGAAGAATTCAGATGTAAAAAGATGATTATCTTTTCCTTTGTTAGGGGCTAGTAAGTACCTGAACTTCTCTTTTTTGTATCCAATGCTCTTTCAATAGTGAAGAATGAAACTGTAAATTTTTTCATGCATAGAGGAATGCATTCAAATGTGTTAATCTAAAAAAGCCCATTTGAGACATCTGGTCTATTTAGAGCCTCACCTTATAAAATTTTGTTTTACTTCAGGTGACTTTAAGATTTGTAGTGTTCCTATTCAATGTTTTATTTGGAGGTAGATCAGTGGCTTCTTTTAATATTTCAAATCATTTTTTTTCCAGTGCTGAAAAAAATTTAATGTAAAACTCAGGAAAAATCCTTAGCTATCAAATATTCACATGTTATAATTTAAAAATGAAAGATACATTTAGCAAATAAGTAATTTTAAAGAGGATAATGAAAAAAGTTTCTGGAATAGCATCCTGAAGATGATAAAAATATAAGAAATATCTTTATAAAGGGAAAAATCATTGAAATAAAAAATGAAAGTGCAGACTCTGCATAGCTAGAAAACAAATTTAACAAAGAATGATAAATGGCAGCAACCTATTTCTGATTCTGCTTTTGAGTATCACTTACTTGTTCCTTCTCTACTCCTGGGCAATTTGTTCATATCTTTTGCTGTAGCACTTACGCTTTGCAATTTATATACTTTTATAAGCCTCTCTGCCTTTAGTCTACCAGCAACCCCTGGTCAGGGACAGAGTGCAAGGCATCTTTATATACTTACTGCTTTCTCAACTCCTAGTAGATATAAAGTACTGAATAAATATTTGCTGAACTAAAGAGAGAGAGAAAGGAAATTACTACGATGTAGAAAATGACTGCATATAGAGACATTTAATCACAGTGCTAATGGTTGAGAAATTCAAATTTTTGCCAGTAGCATTAGTAGTTGGTCTGTTTATATTTTCTATTTTTCCTTGATTCAGTGTTGGAAGATTATATGTTTCTAGGAGTTTATTCATTTATTCTTCGTTGTTCAATTTGTTGGCATATAACTGTGGTATTCTCTTGTGATTGTATTTCTGTGATATCTGATGTCATTTCTCCTCTTTCATTTCTAATTTTGTTTATTTAGATCCTCTCTCTTTTATTCTTAATATGCCTGGCTAAAGGCTTATCAGTTGTGTTTATCTTTAAAATAATAGCTTCATTGACCTTTTCTATTTTGAGAGTTCTCTATTTTTTTATTTCTGTTTTGATCTTTATCATTTCTTTCCTTCTGCTGACTTTGGAATTTGTTTGCTTTTCCTTCTCTAATTTCCTGAGATGGTAGTTTAGGTTGTTTTAATGAGATTTTTCTTTTTTTGTTTTGAGGTAGGCCTGTATCGCTATGAACTTCCCTCTTAGAACTGCCTTTGCTTCATCCCATATATTTTGGAAAGTTTCATTTTTATTTTCATTTGTCTAAAGGTATTTCTAATTCCTCTTTGATTTCTTCATTGATCCATTGGATTTTAGTAGCATGTTGTTTAGTCTCCACATATTTGTGGGGGGGGGTTTCACTTTTCTTCCTGTAACTGATTTCTAGTTTCATGCTGCTATGGTTGAAAAATAAGCTTGATATAATTTCTATCTTCTTAAATTTGTTGAGACTTGTTTTGTGGCCTAGCATGCAATCTATCCTGGAGAACATTCCATGTGCACTTGAAACGAATGTATATTCTGCTGGTTTTGCATGGAATGTCCTATAGGTATCTATTAAGTGTAACTGGTCTAATGTGTCATTTAAGGTCATTGTTTCCTTATTGATTTTCTGTCTGGATTATCTGTCCATTTGTGTAAGTGGGGTGTTAATTCTCCTCCTAATATATTACTGTCATTTTTTCCTTTTATGTCTGTTAATATTTTCCTTATATATTTAGGTGTGCCTATATTAGATATATATATATGTTTACAAATGCTATATCCTCTTCATGTATTGATCCCTTTATCATTATATAATGCCCTTCTTTGTCTTTTATTACAGACTTTATTTTTAAGTCTATTTTGTCTGACATGAGTATTGCTACCCCAGCTTTCTTTTTGTTTCCATTTACATATAATATCTTTATTCATTCCCTGCCTTTCAGTCTGTGTGTATCTTTAGCTCTGAAGTGATTCTCTTGTAGGCAGCATATAGATGGGTCTTGTTTTTTATCCAACCAACCACCCTGTCTTTTGATTAGAACATTTAATCCATTGACATTCAAAGTGATTATTGATAGGTATGTACTTACCGCCATTTTGTTACTTGTTCTCTGGTTGTTTTTCTAGTTCTCTGTTTTTTTCTTCTTTTAATCTCTTCCCTTGTGGCTTGATGATTTTCTTTCATGTTATGCTTGGATTCCTTTCTCTCTAATTTTTGTGTATCTATTGTACATTTTTGATTTGTGGTGACCAAGGAGTTTATATATGTTCACCAATATGTATAACTACCTGTTTTAAACTGACAGTCATTTATATTCAAAATGTTCTAAAAGATCTACATTTTTTTTTTTTTTGCGGTATGCAGGCCTCTCACTGTTGTGGCCTCTCCCACTGCGGAGCACAGGCTCCAGTCGCGCAGGCTCAGCGGCCATTGCTCACGGGCCTAGCCGCTCTGCGGCATGTGGGATCTTCCCGGACCAGGGCATGAACCCATGTCCCCTGCATCGGCAGGCGGACTCTCAACCACTGCACCACCAGGGAAGCCCCAAGATCTACATTTTTTATCTCCCCCACACACATTTTGTGTTTTTGATGTAATATTTTACATCTTCATGTGTATCCCTTAACTCTTTATTATAGTTAGAGTTTTCTAACTAGTTTCTAACTAGTTTGCCTAGTTTTCAATATTTGTCTTTTAAGCTTCTTACTAGCTTTTTAGGTTGCCGATACACTTATTTTACCATATATTTTCCTTTACTAATAGGCTTTTTTTCTTCATATATTTTTTATTTCTTATTATGGCCTTTTCCTTTTTGATTACAGAAGACCCTTTAACATTTCTTGTAAGGCCAGTTTAGTGGTGATGAACTCTTTTAATTTCTGCTAGTCTGGGAAACTCTTTATCTCTCCTTCTAACTTTGCCAGGTGGAATATCTTGGTTGTAGGCTGGTTTTTTTTTTTTTTTTTCTTTCAGCACTTTAAATATATCAAGTCTCTCCCTTCTGGTCTTCAAAGTTTCTGCTGAAAAATCAGCTTATAATATTATGGAGGTTCCCTTGTGTGTGACTCTCTGTTTTTCTCTTGCTGCCTTTAAAATTCTCTCTTTATCTTTAACTTTTGCCATTTTAATTATGACATGTCTTGGTGTAGGTCTCTTCAGGTTCATCTAGAGACTCTCTGTGCTTCCTGTACCTGGACATCTGCTTCCTTCAGGTTCAGGAAGTTTCAGCTATAATCGCATTGAATACATTTTCAACAATTCTCTCTTTCTCTTCTGGGACTCCTTTAATGCAAATGTTAATGTGCTTGGTGTTGTCCTATAGATGTTGTCCTTATGTGTTCTCTATCACCTAATCTGCTGTTAATTCCTTCTAGATAATTTTTCATTTCAGCTATTTTATTCTTCAACTGTGACTGGTTCTTTTTTATATTTTCTAATTCTTTGTGAAAATTCTCACTGTGTTTGTCTATTCTTTGGTTAAGTTCAGTTAGCATTCTTATTACTATTGCTTTGAACTTTTTATCAAATAAATTATCTCTATTTCATTAGAATTTTTTTCAGGTTTTCCTTCTTATTCTTTTATTTGAAACATATTCATCTGTCTCCTCATTTTGTTTAACTTTCTCTGCCTCTATGAAATTAGATGAAACCATAATATATCCAGTCTTGAAGGTGTGTACTTATGTAGGAGTGTCCCTATGCAGTCTGCATATGCCCATTGGCTTTGGTTGGAGAGTTGGATCTGAAGAGATCATGGGCTGCATCGTCCCCTAGGGTGCACTGGCAGCCAGTGCTTTGTTGGGAGGTATGGCTGGAACTGAAGGGGCTAAAGCCAGATCCAGGTAGGTGTGAGCTGGGCTTCTCCTATGCTCAATGGCAGTCACTGTCCTATGGGGGGAGGGGTGGGACTGGAGCTCAAGTAACTAGAGCAGAAGCCCTTCTGGAGTTGCATTTCTCCCAGGTGCGTTGGCTATTTCAGCTTTGGGTTGGGGCATGGTTAGGGCCTAAGGGTTTGGTGTTGCACTTCTGTGCTGGTTACACCTATTCACTGGTGTGCGTGCCTTAGTTAGAGGCTGGGTCTGTGCAGAAGGTGTTGGAGCTGTGCTACTGAGCTGGTTCTGCTCCTTCCCAAGTCTGCATGTGGACGTGCATGTCTGAAATGGTGGTTTCCATCCTGGAGCTGTTATTACTCCCTCCCAAGCATGTGCATAGAGGAACATGCTGCCAATGGCTGCCTCTGCCTAGTCAGAAGTAGGGCTGGGGTCAGAGCTGGCTCTGCTCCTTCTTAGTGTGCACATTGTCATTGGCAATGGAAGTCTCCACCTTAGTGGGACCAGTGCAAGAGCAAGAGGGATGAGAGCAAGAGCCCAGTGAAGGCTGAACACTAAGACGATCCTGGAAAGCCAGCCAGAGCACCAGGCAGTTTTCAATCTGCTGCTGCTGTGCTGTTATTGGGAGAAAGGAAGTCTGTGCTTGTGCTCTTCAGGGTGAAGTTTCGGTTCCTTACAGCCCTTCAGTAAGCCCCACTGGGTTTTAAGCCAGCTTCAGAGTCTCATATTCCAAGTTTCAGATCCCATGGAGGATCCCCAAACTTGCGATATTTCCCTCCTCTTCTGGGTCACCCGCTAGGGGGCGCAGGTCCTGACTAACTTGCTTCTCCTCTCTTCCTACCAAACTCTATGTGGATCTTTCTTTACAGTGTTGGTTATAGAAGAGTCATTCTGCTAGTCTTCAGGTCAATTTCAGCAAAAGTTGCTCTATATGTAGTTGTTGTTTTGATGTGTTCCTGAAGGGAGGTGAGTTCAGGGTCCTCCTACTCCACCATATTGATATTGCCTTCCAAGCTTTTTCTTTTATTGTTTTTTGTTTACTTGCTTTCTTTTTTTCTTTTTTTTTTTTCCTATTTCTTTTTTCAGCCTCCATTCTGTTGTCCTCTTATAGCCTTACCATAGTCTAACAATGAACTCATATAATTTCTCCCTACACTTGTGTATCTTTCATAACTTAGGCATTATAAAATGCATCTAGAAAGCTACTCTAAAAATATGTGTGTTTTTTAGTAGTACACATATTAGTTGTGGAAGTAAAAATATAGGGATTTGAATACAAAAAGATTTTCTAAGATTATCCTTTTACTTTTGATAGTTTGTTAAAATAATTTTTTGTGGCTGTAAAAATAGTATCTGGAAATTAATTTGTCATGTACTCTCTTGCCTTTCTCAATAATTTTACCCAATTCCTTTCACTCTCTTTTAATGATATCCTTACATCTCAGGACTTCTTTATATAGTTCAAAAGTCAGTGAAATGCTATTTAACATTCATTTATATACTCTTTAGTATTTCCATATGTCATTCTTAGCTCTTTACAAACACTAGCTAACTTAAACCTCAAAAATCACCAAGAGGTAGGTGCTATTATTAGCCCCATTTTACACAAACAAAACAACATAAAACTCAGGACTTAGAGCTAGTAATTATTAAAAACCAGAATTTAAAACCAAAAGAGTCTAACTTCAGAATCCAATATGTTATGCTACTTCTCAAAAAAACTGCAACAACAAAACCTTCCATATTTTTATTCAAACAAAATACTTCTTATACCAATCAATCCAGATTTAGCAATAAGTAAGTTGAAGCTGATTTTTACTATCTAATCCATGTAACAGGGACCTTTCTCTTTCTGAAAATATTTCTCTTAATCAGCTGCTTCCTTAAAATGGCCCAATATACCATTGTTTAGAAAGTTCATATACATACATTGCTTGTTCACATGTCTCCCACATAATCAGAATCATCTAAGACCAGGTCTCGGCCTTGTCAAACAACTTTAGAAGACTGTAAATTCCCTAAAATTGTATGGAAAATATTGTATGCCTGTTTTTCCTAATATGTTTCTATAGTGTTTATCAAATTCTTAAAATGAGCAAAAGAAGTAAAAACCTTTTGTTTTACATGTAATTAAATCAAGTACATATAGGATGTTAAATGCAATAATAAGGAGAGTTTGCATGCCCTATTTTATTTAACACTGATGGCAGCAATACTTAGAGGGCAATGCTTTGTGGATCTCTGTATTCTGATCCGTAGGTTTTTGTCAAGCTTTTAATGGCTATTTAATAAATATCTGTTTAATAAATTAATGAAGTGTTTGGTGTCTGTTTATATATCATAAACAGTTTGCACATGATTCTACAACAATCTTCCAGCAGCAGAGAAACTATATCATCAGTGCCAGACCTAATTATCAAAGAAATTCCTCCACTTTCAATTGAGTCATTTTAGAAACTATAATATGACCTATTAGTATCTTTTTTAAAGAGTAGAATCCATTGATTACAAAGTCATTAACATAATTAATATGACATTGTTTTTTTGAGAATAACCACCCCTACATGTGTGAGGTGATATCTTATTATGATTATCCCACATTCTATAATTGCTGTATTTGCCCAGAACTCTGTAGGTTTTTCAGACCACAAACACTACAGATTTTAAAACCCAGGTTTGACCCTTCAGCTAAAAGTGTTAAAAACAGGGAACTCACCCTATAGGATAACTTCTATTTCCAGATTTTGTCATCTCTCTATAATCTGTCTGCTTTCTTTATCTTTTTTGAAGGTTTTAAGAAGTTTCCTTTTTTTTTTATGTTTGTTTGTTATTTGGTTAGAGTTATTATCTGATGAGCATCAGTCTTCGAGAGGCTTACTCAGCTAAAACTGAAATACAACTAGCCAACAGTGCACATATTTTAAATATAAAAAGAGAGGAGAAACATTTTACACTTATCCAAGTATTTACCATTTGTGGCATTCATTTTTTTCATGTAAGTGCTTTGTATCAGTTGAGGTTCTCCAGAGAAACAGAATCAATGATATAGATATCTACTGAGGTACATAGATATATATATATATAAAGAGAGAGAAAGACAGAGACACAGAGATTTTAAAGAATTGGCTCCTGTTATTATGGGGCTGGCAAAGTTTAACATCTGTAGGATAGGCCAGCAGGCTGGAAACTGAGGCAGGATTCCTATGTCACGGTCTTGACACAGATAACTTTATTCTTTGGGAAACCTCATTTTTTTCTCTTAAGACTTTCAAGTGATTCAATGAGGCTTACCCACGTTATGGAGGTTAATGAACTCTACTTAAAGTCAACTGATTATAATTGCTAATAAAATATAAAAATACACTCATAGTAACATCCAGACTAGTATGTGAATAACCAGCTGGGCATCATAGCCTAGTCAATTTGCTAATAAAATTAGCCATCACAAGTTTTATCTACAGTCATGTTCCTTCAGCCCAAAGAACTTCCACAATTTCTCAGCACACATCTACTGGTGGTAGATATCTTAGCCTTTGCTTATATAAATCATTTTTATTTTGCCTTAATTTTAAAGTGTACTTTTGCTGAACATAGATTTTAAGTTTGACAGGTTTTTCTTTTTTTCAGCGTTTAAAAAATAGTTTTGCATTGATTTCCCAATTGCATTTTTTTCGATCAGAATTCAATAGTGTTTATTTCCCTTTACGTAATATATTTCTTTTTTATGGATCCTTTGAAGTCTCTCTCTCTCTCTCTCTCTCTGTTTCTCTTCCCTCTCACACATTATTTGTTCTTTTAAGGAACTTAACTGTGGTGTTCTTATGTGTAGATTCTTTGTGTTTGTTTATCTTTCCTAAAGTTTTTGGAGTTTTTGCAACTGAGGGATAGACTTTTATTTTGAAAAAAAATCAATTACTTTTCTGTCCCCAAATATAAAAGCTTCTTGTTTGTTCATTTCAATATTTTTGTCATCTCTAGAACTGTTGCTAACTACCTGTCCCCTAGGTAATATTCTTTTCCTTCTTCACATGTGTAATAACTTTATGCTGGCTATTGTGGATGTTTAATTGTTGAGAGTCTCTATATTGATGTCTTCCTCTAAAGAATTTGGCTTTTGTTTTAGTAAGCAGGTGGGTCATCTGGGTCCTTTGGTGGCATTGTTTTTTTATTCTTTCAATGTTTTTTCAGAGTAGGTCTATGGTAGCCCTGATGTCAGGGTGCTATTGCTAAAATACAGCCTTTCTGGCATCTTAATTGAACGTCTCGTGTGCTCAGTGCAGTCTCTCCAATCTATTGTTTGGAACATCATCCAGTAACGTGTGACAACCAAAATTATGGTTCGGCTCCCAGCTCTCCCAGCTCCACCCCCTTGTTCTGCGGGTCATTTGTTGCAACATGTATGAAACTTAAGGGCATTATGCTGAGCAAAATAATCGCTATGGAAAGACTAATACTATATGATATCTCTTCTATGTGAAATCTGAAAAAAAAAAAAAAAGAAAAATGCTGATCTCATAGAAACAGACTAGAATGGCAGTTGCCAGGACCTGGAGTGGAGAGGGGAAAATGAGGAGATGTAGGTCAAAGGGTACATTCAGTTATAATATGAATAAGTTCTGAGAATCTAACGTGTAGCACGAGTACTACGTTAATAATACCATATTGTATACTTGAAATATGCTAAGAGTAAATCTAAAACATTCTCACCACACACAAAAATGAGCTAACTATGTGAGTTCATGGCTGTGTTAATTATCTTGATCTTGATCATCATTCGCAATGTGTATAAAATCATCATATTATATATCTTAAATACAATTATATTTATCATTTATTCCTTAATAACACTGGACAAATATTTTTACATTGTAAAACCATCTGTTAAATATTATCAAAGGCATGTTTAGATGTCATGAAATAATCTTCAGTGAAAAATAAAAATCATTTTACTAATTAAAAAAAAAAATGACCCATAGAATAAAGCTAGCATGATCTTAGAACTCATTCTGTGATATCCTTGCCTCAAGGATCATAGTCCTGGATCTGTGTCACCCAGCATATAAAAGGAAATGCTTTCTATATTTTATTGAGGTTATAGTTGCTCACAGTGAGAAGATGAGTGTAGTATCCATTGCTCTGACATGGCTAAAATGGAAGAAACCTTACGTTGTGTTTTTAAGGAAATCACCTCTATTTCCCATAGTATTTCTTTTTGTTTCACAGGCTTGAGGG
>NW_020172770.1:1138722-1161989 GCF_003031525.2 Neophocaena asiaeorientalis asiaeorientalis | reverse complement strand
ACACACATATATACTTTTAAAAAGGTGAATGTGGATATATAATATATAAACCAGATGTTATTCTAATGTAAAACATTTGAAAGTCAAAGTTAAGATTTAAACAATCCTGTCCAACATTATGTCAATACATTTTAACATGTACATTTTATATTTCATATATATAAGTATCATATTTTGCATATACTTAAATTTATTATCATTCCTATTAATTATTCAGTGATGAATATTGCTTTCTAGTTACTCACAAATTTAGCCTTTGAATAATTTTGACTTTAGTGAGACATTTTAAAGGTGGTTTTCAGTTTGGACAATTTATATAAATTTTATAAACTGTATATCCCTTATAATTTTCAGGACACAGTACTTTTAACAATGAATTAATTATTCTCTAAAGTTTGATTATTTAAACAAATTTGGAAGACCCCCTCTTTTAAAAACTTAATCCAAATTTACATTGAATCCTAAAACTGTCACTGTTACTAGATAAATTTTTGGTGGTTGTAGAAAATATATTGGTTTTATTTAAATCCTATTCCATTTTAGGATAATTGAAATAATTCAAAATAATTAATTCTAGTTAGGCAATTGATTTATAGAGTTCTATTTCTGAACATCGCCTTTTTGCAGAATAAAATTATATTTACTCTGTATCTCCTTTAATGACTTTGAATATTAAATGAACTTTAATTTTAAATGTAACATTCAAAGGAAGATGATAATTATCCTTATTGACTCATAGTCACCTGTAAACCAGTATATTATGAATTTTTCTTTTTAATAAGAAACAAAGTTATATTTCAGAAACATCATCTTATCATTTGGCATTTTCCACGTGAATGAATTTTGGCTATTTGTAAAAGATCTGAATATTTTATTTTTAAGCTGAATGGAAGAATCATAAGCACTCTTCTTTTTAAGACAAAATTAATTTTCTTAATTTAATAGTTTCCAAACATCTAATCATTAGCATCTATTTTGCCTTCCAGATGTTACAAAAGATTTGCAGTATCAATGGTACTATTAGAAGATATTTAAAATTGCAAGTATGCCTTTCAAAGCAAAATATCATTATATAATTTTAAACATTTTAATATATAACTATGTTGACTTCTGAAGTGGATTCAATGCGAGTCATAGTTTAAATTTTTACAGATCTAGAATGTTAATAATAAGCTGTTTCTAATATTAGTAATATTTAGACATGATGCTAATTTAAGTTTTGAAACACCCTCTGTGAAACTTTAAACTTTAATTACAATATACTTCAAAATATTAGAGATTCAAGGCTACTGAATCAAAATATCAATATCTTCTTAATATAACTATATTTAAGAGTAGAGCAAATTAATCTAATGCCTGAAGGAGTCACAAGAGAATCTCTTTATTTCTGGTTTTAGGCAGAAGATAGTTCAGCTATCCTAGAAATGTAATACTTAAAACTTAAACCATACAATACTAGTTACTTTTTATTTATTAATCTCATAGTCTAAAAAGTTTGTACACTTATGTTATTTGGAGAACTGAAGTGATATTTTTATCATTCTGTAATTAGGGTAGATATAATTTTTAACAGCTTAATTAAGATATAATCCATATGCCATACATTTCACCTACTTAATGTATATGATTTAGTGTTTTTTATAAATACAGAGTTGGATAACCATCACCAAGAAAAGAAACTCTGAACACATTACCAGTCTCTCCCCATTTCCACCAATTTCTCCAGTCCTAGGCAAATACTAGTCTAATTTCAGTCTTTATTTGTCTATTCTGAAAATTTTACATATATGAAATCATAATATGCAGACTTTTACCTCTGGTCTCTTTCACATACTATAATTTCAAGATTCATTCATGTTGTAGGATGCTCCTGTATTTATTTTCATTGGCAAATAATACTCCATTGAATGATATACCACGTTTTGTTTATCTATTCATCAGTTGATGGACATTTGGATTGTTTCTATTCTTTTACTCTTATGAATTATGTTGTTATGAACATTTGTGTACATGTTTTTGTGTGGATGTATGTTTTTTGTTTAGTTTAGTTTAGTTTTGTTTTTTTGTGGTACGTGGGCCTCTCACTGTCACGGCCTCTCCCGTTGCGGAGCACAGGCTCTGGACGCGCAGGCCCAGTGGCCATGGCTCATGGGCCCAGCTGCTCCGGGGCATGTGGGATCTTCCTGGACCGGGGCATGAACCCATGTCCCCTGCATCGGCAGGAGGACTCTCAACCACTGCGCCACCAGGGAAGCCCTGGATGTATGTTTTAATTTCTGTGAGATATACACCTACCTAGTAGTGAAATTACTGAGTCATATGGTAACTCATATGTTTCAAATTTTGAGGAACTGCTAAAATCCCCAAAGTAGCTACAGCTTTTTTTTAGTCCAACCAACAATGTATGAGGATTTCAATTTCTCTATATCCTTGTCAACACTTAGTATTATCTGTCTTTTGTATTAAAGTTTCCCTAGTGGGTGTGAAGTGATATCTTATTGCTGTATTCGTTGTATTTTTCTAATGACTAATGATGTCATTAGAAAATAGCACCTAATCACGTGCTTATATATTATTTGTATATCTTTGGGAAAAATGTTTATTCATATTTTTTGCCCATTTTTTAATTGCCCTACCTGGCCTTTTATTACTGAGTGGTTAAGAATTCTTTATATATTCTGGATCCAATTCCCTTGTCAGATACATGCTGTGCAAATATTCTCTCCAGTTCTGTCAAATATCTCTTCACTTTCTTGATGGTATCCTTTGAAGCACATGGGTTTTTAATTTTGATGAGGTACAATTTTTTCTGCCTTTTGTCACTTGTGCTTTCAGTGCTATATCTAAGAAGCTTTTCCTAACTCACAGTCACAAAGATTTACTGTTATGTTTTCTATGTTCTATGATGCACTTGGAGTTAATTTTTTGTATAAAGAAGGGATTCAATTTCTTTCCTTTGCATGTGGATATCAGTTGTCCAGGCACCATTTGACAAAGAGAAGATTTTTTTCAGTCATTACTTTCTTCTTTTTTTTTTTTTTCTGCTTTCTCTCATTCCTCTTCTTCTGGTGCTCTCATTATGTATATTTTGCTATTCTTGATGGTATCCCACAGATCTCTAAGACCCTGTTCACTTTTCTTCATATGTTTTTCTCTCATATTATTCTTCATGTTCCATAATATATATATCAATCTATTTTCAAGCTAGTTTATTAATTTATTTACTTATTTTTTTGCGGTACACGGGCCTCTCACTGTTGTGGCCTCTCCCATTGGGGAGCACAGGCTCTGGACGCACAGGCTCAGCAGCCATGGCTCACGGGCCCAGCCGTTCCACGGCATGTGGGATCTTCCCGGACTGGGGCACGAACCCGTGTCCCCTGTATCAGCAGGCAGACTCTCTACCACTGCACCACCAGGGAAGCCCAAGCTAGTTTATTTTTGATCCTCCCAGCTTAAAACTACTATTGAGATCCTTTAGTGAATTTTTCACTTTGATTATCATACTTTTCATCTCCAGAATTTCCATTTGTCTCATTTTAATATTTTCTATCTCTTTACAGATATTCTCAATTTGATGAGAACTTGTCATCTAACTCTTTATTTTTTAAGTATAACTTGACTTTAGTTTTCTGAGCTTATTTATAATAGTTGCTTTGAAGTTTTAGTCTGCTAAGTCTGACGTTCAGTCCCTCTCAGAAAGCAGTTTCTGTTGCCTGATTTTTCCTCCAGTGTATGGGTTACACTTTTCTATTTCTTTGCATGTATCATATTTCTTTGTTATTGTTATTGAAAGCTGGATATTTTAGATAATATATTGTGGTAATTCTGGGTACTGATAGAGCTTCCCTCTCCAGAATTTACTGTTGTTACTGTTAGCTTGACTATTTGTTTAGTGAACTGGCTGAACTATTTCAGTAAAGTTTATTTCCTCCATAGTGTGCAGCATCTGATGTCACCCTTCATAGGGCACAGCCTTGACCATGTTCACAATCACCCTGGGAGACAATGGTTTTTGCAGGGTTCTCTTTGATTGTTTCCTTGATCTCTCTTAAATCACTTGCATCCACTTGCATCACAGCTTGTTAGCCTCTACTAATTGCCAGCTAATTTATCTGTTATTTTCCATGGGGCTCTGGGACATGAATTGTTCCACAGTTTGATCCAATTAAATCTTACTCTCTTTGCAAGAATAGTCTTTGAGGCCAGACTTTGAGGCTTGTTCCAACCTCAATAGAACTAATTTTCTTTCCCTACTTCTCTGTTAAAATTCTAGCTGCTCTATGGTTTAGCTTGTCACTCTTATGGAAACTTTAGAGTAATTTTCTCAGAATGTGGTAAGGTAAGGAATAACTTCCTGGAAGAATGAAAATATTTCCCATCTGATATATTCAGATATAGGATTGGCACTATAAATGTACACATATTAGAGTGACAAATTTAAGATTACAGGATTTTATTTCATTGTAAGAATAAACATAGTTAGTGAATTAGATAACCAGTAACATTCAAAATTAGCCCTATTTATATAAAACATAGAGTGGCCTTAGACCTATATTACAAATCTTTTCTTTATACTATTTATTTTTTAATAAATTCTATATAGAGGTTGATATAAATGACCATTATTTTATAATTTTTAGCTCTTTGCTACAGATATATTGCATGTAACTTCACATATATATATGCATACATATATAATATTCACAGTTGTATAGAATGCTACTTTTAGGTAGGTCAGCCTAAAAATTAAGAAATTGTGGAGAAATAACTGCATTATAATATTCCCATATCTTTTAAGAAGGTTTGATCCCTCTAGGCAGTAATAGAGTTTATGGTACATTAATTTATTGAAAAATTTCTTGGTATAGTTTAGATAAATCAAGAATGTGTGACAGGTAAGTAAAGCAAATGCACTGCTTAGATATAATTTTTATTATAATGATGATGGAAGAGTTGCTTTTGGGGATAAAATATGACACTAGCATAAAGTGTTATAGATGATTACTAGAGAAACTATACAATTATTTTATAAGATTTTGTAAAATCATTTATTTAGCAATATTAACATTGAATATATTGTGCAATGCCAGCATGCAATTAAATGCAATTCTTGCTTTTAAAAATTTAAAGGCATAATGGTGTATATAGAATCTATAATAATTTCACTGTAGTAAACAAAACATATAGTTAAACATTAAAAACTAAAGCATCTGAACTTCTGCCTTATTACCACACTAATACTTTGCTGTAAATAGAATGAAGCTATAGTTGCTTGTCAGGAATAGTGATGGGTTTTTCAGAATGACATTCCGCCTCAGGTTGATCACTCCTTTTCAAAGAGTTGGGTTCTTATCCTATGATTCAGAAAGCTTAGTTGCCAACAAATCCTAAGATAATCAGTTCTTAGCAGACATACTTAAAGAAACCAAATTCACAATAAAAAGTTTTGTAGCTAAAGTCAATTAATTTCTAATGACAGTTATACCTGCCTCAGGTAAAATGTAATTCTCCAAATTCCCAAAAGGAATTATCCAATACAATTATTTTGGATTAGTTAGGAGGCTTTGGTCTCAAAATCTCCATTCCATACATTAGAAATAAAACTGAAAAACAAAAAAGCAGTGAAATTGCTATATGTATGAATAATTTGATCAGAAAGTAGATTGTGACCACATTTGAATTCATTGCATACAAACTTTCAGAACTACCAAAGAAAATCTATTTGTAGTAGTTGACAAAATTTTAAAAATAATAATTATAAGTTGATGTCCATTTTCTAGAATTACATATCTAGACTGGATTAAACTGTTAATTTTGCTGAATTAGCTGTGAGCTTAGTCTTTTTTTTCTTGTCATCTTTAAATTGAAGGGTTGTTTAGGTATATTTTATTTGGTTAGAAGGAATGGACTCACTCAAATATCTTAAATATGGGAACAGGAATTGGTATAAGGATGCACACACTTATAACATTAACAAAATATGTACAATTTGACCCAGGGAAATGATCAATTGTAGAAAGAGTCCAACATCTACCCTGTAATGTTATACCATTAATTTGGCTGTTCTCCCAATGGATTCTTTCTCTTTAGTTATTGTGCAACTTTTAAATTTATTGTAACTCAACTCCAAATATCCACTTACTTATCTATTTTGTGATACTCAGGCTTAAATTCTGTAAACCACATTTATTCTTTGCCACTTAGTTCCTAAGAAGCTGTGTCAGTAGAAGACTTTAGAATGAGATAACAAGGCTGGACAAGGAGGAAGAGACTTGCTCCTTCCTTTTTATTTCCTGCTTTCTCCCTGTCTACTTTCTGCTCCTGTTAGTGTCAGCCAATCTATTCTTATTCACCAGGCCTACAGTTCTTTCCTTTAGCAGCAATGAATCCAGTGTGCAAATTTTCCAATACTTGTATAACCAGTTTAATTGCTCCTCCACCAAAGACAACAGTACCCAAGAAGTTGGCATTACCTCCTTAGGGACATGGGTCTCAGATCCATGAGGCCTCTCCTCTAAGCTTCTAACTTTAATAATTACAGCCTCTTCCTTATATTCTTGCAGTCCTAGATAGCAGTTACTTCCTACAATTGTAACCTCTGTGAAAACTTAGTATTTTTTTTTTTTTTTAGTTAATGAATCAAAATTTATACCTAGTTAAAATTTTCTTAGATTAACTTCTATTCAAATAACTGGTGTGGTTTCTGTCTCCTGACTAGACCCGGACTAATAAATTTGTTACAGCCAAGAAACCATCAGACATTATTTGGGAATTGTATTGGTCACATTATTGGTCTTTAATGCAGTGACATGTATTTTGGCAATGGAAAACAGAATGCTAGCAACCTCTGACATGCATTATCATCAGTTAAACTCATCATTACATGTCTGCCTTGAAATGCTTACTGAAGAAAGTGTCTCAGCAGACCAGATAGCTACCGCACGTTACACCAGGAGGAAATAGTTTATGTGGCAAAATAGTTTTAAGATTTTGTGAATTCATATCCAAAGAAACAAGTGAAATATGTGTGGAAATATATTCTAAGAATGTTAGATGAATTAGGGTTGGATAAAACACTGAATCAAGTTGAATTTATTGATATGAATGAGCTTACCAGAGATTCTGGATTAATGCATTAACTTGTACACCTGGAAATGGCTGTGATAGTTTACCTAGTTGATTGACTAAAGTTTGAACTTAACTATGATCTGTATTTAAATGAGGTTGAGATGCTAACTCACTGAAACTTCCCTGAAATAATTAAGGGAAAGAAATCCAAATAATTAAAGAGTAAGGAATATTGTTGTGGAGTATTCATATGCCACATACATTTCTATTCTCTCAGTACATACCCTCATAGGACCCAGAGAATTCTCCATTAAGATATCAAGAAATATATTAGTAGGTGAAACATCAGTATCCTTGAAATATGCTGTGTTAGTTATTCTTTGTAGAACAGGTATGATGATAGAGATGATGCAATAGAAACGAACCTTCTATTTTAATAGAGATAACTGAATACCAGAAATATAGATGCTAGGTGGCAGTGCTTAACTTGTTTTCACTGAAAACAATAGCAGGGATAAAGGATAAAGTGGCATTTAGAAAGTTTTGATCCACAGGGATGTTGTTGGTGGTTAATTGATCATGGTATCTCTACCAATGAATATATACTCTGGTTACTAAAAATTTACTTGATCTATATAACAACAACAGCAAGACTCCAAATCTGGTGGCCAGAAACCTAAATTGATTCACCACAATAATAAATCATTTTTGTTCATCCAGTTTCTAGGACTAAGCTTGTTCATAGACCTAAATTTTGTGGATTGAAGGCAAACCTAGATTCCCTTGAGGAAGGACCCAGGAACACTGCTACAAGTATTTACTCAAAGTATATCCTTCTTTCAAGCATACCCCCAAAGAGGATTGCATTTAATAGAGCGATTGCACACTGTGAAAACATTAATATCTAGACCTTTGGGAAATTACTGAATGCTTTCTCTGAATTGTAGCAAATCATGAGAGTACAAAATCCTCTAATTGTTCATGGTCAACCAGCCAAAATAATATTTTATTTAATTCAGATGATAAATAAGATTTTAACCTAAGTTTATATCACATTGAGTCCAATATGTTTGAGGTCTCTTCCTATTTCTTCAGTTTCTCAATATATAATAGAAATAGTTATAATTGGCAACTGGTGGAAACCCCACATTTGACATCTAACCAATGATATAGAGCTATTATAGTAGGAAAGATGAAGTGGAAGACCCTAGAACTTCCTTATCTTCCAACATAGTAGACTAGAAACAGCATCTCATTCTTGGAGTACTGTAGCTATTAGGGTAAACATCAAAATCTAGAAAGATGTGTGATCATTCCTATAGTAGCACTATTTTACTTGCCTCTTTTAGCTGTGCAGAGGGTGGGTGAATCTTGGAGAATATGAATTATTGTATCTGAGTCAGGCAGAGACTACAGTTGCTTCCACTGTTCCAGGCATAGTTTATTTTATGGAACAAACTGACACATTTCTGGGCACTTTATATGCAGCTATTGACTTGAATAATGCAGTTTCCTACATATCAACTGGAAAAGGCAATCAAAAACTGTTGCACTTAGCCAGTGGGGCCAACAGTATAGTTTTGGATATTTTGCCTCAGGACTATATCAACTCTTTTGTTCACTGCAATAACATAGCCCACAAAAGATCTTAATAATTTGGATACTCCATGTCACATCACATCGTTCCACTAATATTATGACTTATTGGACTTTGTGAACAGGAAGTAACAAGAACTTTAGATTCCTTAGAAAGATCTATGTGACACAGACGATGGTATAGAAACCCCAAGAATACTCAGGGGTCTGCTAACTCAAGGAAATTTCTAAGAATACAAAGATCTGGAACATGTCATGATATTTCCTTCACATTGAAAGGCAAGTTTCAGGAAAAGAACCATCAGAAAAAACCTCAATACTTGATGGGCCTTTTGGGTTTGGGAGCATCATATACCTAAGGTAACCTATAAGTCTGCCAGCTTTTAGTGTGGACCAGAGCAAGAAATGTCTTAGCAGAAATTCTAAGTTGAAGGCTCAGTTACTCTTCCACTTTGCCTTATGAATAAAAGATCCAATATTTTTCAAATTGTCTGTGGCAACTAGGGATGTTGTATGAGACACCTAGCAAGACTAATAGAAGAATCACAGTGAAGTTCTGTGGTGTTTTTGAGAAATCCTTGCTCTCCTTTGCAAGCAGCTATTTACCCCTTTGAGACACACTTCCTTGCTTGCTAATGAGCCCTAAAAGACACTGAACACTTAACTATGGGAGAAATGACTATTTACCTATGCTTCTTATTACAAAATGATGTTATCTGAGTGACCAATAAGTTTGAGCATTTGCAGCAGCAATCAATCAGCAAGAGGACATATAAAAACTAGAGCTTGAGAAGTTCTGGGAAGCACACATAAATTGAATGAGTATATGGCTCAAACTTCTTTGATGATAATTTCTTTTATAGTGCCTCTTTTTCTCAATTTGTACCTATGGCTCTTTTGGAAATCCCCTATGAACAATTGTCTAAAGAGTAAAACATCCAGGCCTAATTAACCGACCAGCCATTATAGCTTTACTCAGAGGTGGCCATAAAGAAAAGCTGGAAGGAAAATATTCTAGTGTTCAGAACTTCATGTGTAATATTTGGCTGTTTACTTTGTCTTGGCCAAGTGATGGCCAAAAGACCAAGTCGACATTAATTCACAGGTAGATGCTAATGATTTTCCTGGATAGTTAGGACCTCAAAAAGAACAGGACTGAAAAACTGGTGACTGTGAAGCCTGGGTAAGAGATGTATGGATGGATCTGTCAGAGTGGGTACAGAGTCTGAAAATAATTATGTCCTATTTGAATGTTCTCCAAAATTCATCCACTGCAGAAGAGCTTCTTAGGTTGACAAAATGATACAATCTCTGGACTTTAGTCAGCCTCTTTTTCAGCCATGAAATTCTTGCTCAATGCATCCATGGTAGCCACAATGGCAGGGATGGAGACTATTTATAGGACTTATCCACATGTATGTCCTTCTCCAATGTTAAACTACCCAGCTACTGCTGAGTTCCTTACCTGGCAACAGCAGAGACCAACAATGAACTCTGGAATGGAACCATTCTGTGGGGTGACCAAACAACCACTTGATGGCGGGTTTATCACATTGGACCACTTACATCAAGGAGGGAACAGAGATTTGTCCTCACTAGAATAGACATGTATTCTGGATATGGATTTGCCTTCTCTGCCCTTAGTGCTTCTGCCAACATCACCATCCAAAGATTTATATTATAGCCTATACACCATTATGACATTTTGTACAACACTGATACTGGTCAAGAAACTTATTTCATAGCAAAATAAGAGCAGTAAAGGGCTTTTGCTCATGGAATTCATTGGTCTTAGCAGCAGCTGTCCTAATCCACTGATGGAAAGGTCTGCTAAAGACTCAGAGTGCCAATTTAGGGGGAAAATCACAAACATTTGAAAGAGTGGGGTTTTATATTTTAGGGCACAGCATATGTTTTAATCACTGACCAACATATTTGCTCTCTCCTATATCCAGAGTACACAGGCCTGGGAATCAAAGAGAGGAAGTGGGAACAACTCTTGCTACTAAAATAGCTTAAATCACAGAGTTTTTATTTTTCACACTCTCAACTTTGATCTCTGCTCTTTTGGAGGTATCTCCAAGGAAGGAAGGTTTCCACCAAAGGTACAGCCTTGGTTCTATTCAATTGCAACTTGAGAGTTCACCTGGCCCTTTTCTGCTTTCCATGCCACTGAACCAACAGGAAAACCAGGTGGTTACTCTACTCATTGGGGTGACTGACACAGATTACCAAGGGAGAAGTTGGTTACTGCTACAAAATGGGAGCAGGAAAGTTTATATTTGGAACTTAGAGAATGCCTTGGGCCGTCTCATAATACTTTAATGTCTGATAATGTAAGTTAATGGAAAAATACAGCAATGAAAAAAATAAAACCCACTAAGGTTTTAGAGGCTTCAAGAATGAAAGTTAGAAGAAACACCATTAGAAAAGAAAAATGACCAGATTAGCTTAAGACAAAGAAAACAGGAGTTCTGGAAAAAGGAAATTATAAATATCAATTGTGGCCTAAAACCTATGCTTAAAGACAAAAGAAAAATGGAATAAATAATGTAAGACTGAAGTTATAGATATCAATTATGCCCTCAAGATCAGTTACAGAAGTGAGGAATTCCTTGCTTTATATATTTATATTGGTATTTATATTTATATATTTTATTCCTTGTTTGTTGAACGTATGTGTGTGTGCATGTGTATGTGTATAATTTCTTCTCTCTCTTTCTTCCCATCACTATTTTATCCAAACTTTGTAGAAGGTTAAACTTATAACTCAGTATCAGAATTGACCACTCAGGTAAGGGGATTTATAATTCAGGGAACAAAATATGCAGATGTGACTGTAATTGAGTTTGAGGATAAATTAACATAGATCAAAGATAGGTAATATGACAGTCTCCCAGACTCAGTTACTATAACTGTTTGAATTTTATACCTTTTTATTTCAGCAGAGTGTAAGAATGCCTTCACTTAAATAAAAGATAGTTGCATCTTATTCAGTGAAAACATAAATTGCTTTGTTGTCTTATGGAAGTTAAAATATGTATAAAAAAAGCATGTGTGAAAGCTGAGTGACCAAAGGAACAGAATATAATAGTTATTAAGGTTTTCTTTCTCAGATTCAAACCCATCCTCTTATGATTTTCTTTGTGATGCTGGTGCTGGGATTCTGCAAACCATGTATCTGTTTTGCTGGCTCTTTGTTGTCCTCTGTCAATAGGGAGTGTTGGAAGAGTGGAAGGCTAGAGGAGGAAGAAAATAATTGCTCCTTCTTGGTTGCTTTCTGTCTACTTGTTTCTGTGAGCATTATCCTAGCTACTCTTAACTCAAAAGACACAGTTCCTTTCTATGGGAGATGAATCAAGTTTGCAGTTTTCTCCACATGTGCAGGCTCAGCTTGACCGTGCCCCACTTTGAGACACCAATACCAGAGGCCAGCGCCCCCTTCTTAAAAGTCTGCCCTGGGTATCAGACAATTATGTTTCAGGAACTTCAGTAACGTTGGCCAACACCTCCTCCTCAGAAGCCAGAGTTTCAGCTCTGTGGGGTCTCTTGTCTAAGCTTCTGTCTTAATAATTCAAACCTCTTCCTTTTATTCTCCAGTCTTAAGGGCAGTAGGTGTTTCACTTTAGGGGTGATAAACAACATTTCTTCCTGCCTTTTAAGTTACCTATGTACAAAATCTCTATTTAAATTTCCTCTATTCAAATATCTGGTGTGGTTATCTCTTCAAACTGGACTTTGACTGATACAGCTACCCACTGATAGATTGTTTCCATTTGTACACTGAAATTCCCATAAGAAGAAATTTTTTTTGGCCTAGAATATCTTTTTCTGCTGGCAGCCCACATTTTGACTGATCTTGGATGAGGGGCCTACACCTGAACAAAACTCATATAAATGAGTGTAATACAGTGAAAATCACCCAGTACAACTCATGACCACCTAAGGCCATATATTTTTTATTTATTTAATTTATTTATTTTTGGCTGCATTGGGTCTTCATTGCTGTGGGCAGGCTTTCTCTAGTTGCAGCAAGTGGGAGCTACTCTTCTTTGTGGTGTGTGGGTTTTTCATTGTGGTGACTTCTCTTGTTGCAGAGCATGGGCTCTAGGTGCATGGGCTTCAGTAGTTGTGACACATGGGCTCAGTAGTCATGGCTCGCGGGCTCTAGAGCACAGATTCAGTAGTTTTGGTGCACAGGCTTAGTTGCTCTGCACTAAGGCCATATTTTTAATGAGGCCTGTAGATGGAACATCTCTCAAGAACTTGGGAGTATATCAGGAACTGTGACTTACAAGTTTAGAATAAGCTATTACATCCTAACTTGCAGGGGAATTTGGGGTAGTAAATGAAATGCATGCAAAAATGCCTGATGTGGTACCTGGCATGTGTTTGGTGTATTATTCTTTAATGATTTTATCTTTTGGTTTGTCACTTACATTTAGGAATAAGTATATATTAACATATATTTATTCCTTAAACTTAAACACATGGTGTGGACAGAATAGAAGAAATATAAGGGTCTCTAAACCATCTGTGTGTACTATTGTGTGTTATCTCTTGGGTGGTTATATTTCCTGTGCCCAGCTGATCTAGATGTTGTTTATACTCTTTCTCTGAGAGATTAGATACTGGTGCTTCCAAACTAAATTCCAAATAAACTATTTGTTTACCTGCCATATTTATAAACACTTGTTAATCCTCATGCTCCTGAGTTCCAAATGTGAAACAGGCATGACCTTTTTATAATATTGTGACTGTGTTATGGGATTTTCAATTTTTAATATTGGGGTCCATTAGCATCTATCTGTGGACCCATCAAAAGCACTGGCATTCACTTTTTTTCAATTTAGATAAATTTAAAAAAGAAAGCAACCTTACTAAAACTCTGTGCATACTGTTTCAAGGAATAAGCAGTCTTGACAATTTTTAGAAGCTGCTCACTTGTGTGCCAGAGCCATTCTTCTGAATGAACTGTACGCAGTTCATTTCAGATATATTGATTTCACTGATTCTACTGCAGTGAAAAGATGAGGAAATGGGATATCATGGTGTAATTTCTCTGTCAGTGAAGTCTTTAATAATTTCTAGAGGTTCTTCTTTATTGGATTTCAAACTTGGCTTTGCTTATTAGGTTTATACTGTGCTTTTCCTCCTAAGAACACAGAGCTCCATGCAAAGGCTTTGGAAAGAGTAACATTTAATATAATAAAAGTGAAAAGACACACATAAAAAATGAGAAGGTGCTGTGTAAGCAGGTGGGTTGGGATGAAACAGTAAGAAAACTAGGTAACAGAAAATTTGCAAGTTCTCAGTAAAGGGTGTTTCTGCCAAATCCCTGAAAGATAGTACATGTAATAATTCATGAGTCTACACATAAAGAAAAAAAGGGATAAAGACTCTGTTAAATTGATTGTGCTTTATCCACTATCTTTTTTTTAATTTTGTAACAAATAAAATAATATTTATTTATGAATAAATATTTATGAATAAAACGATGTGGAACAGCTTAACTAACAAACAAGTGTACTATCTACAACTGTAGACTCTCTAAGGTCTCAAGCTGCTAAATGGAAGAGAGAATTCAGCAGTCTGACCTCTTTCTATTAACTCTCTGATCACTTTCTCTCTTTTTCTTTTTTATTATGTTCTTTCATCCTCAGAAAATCCATTTAAATGTCAAGAACAGATGGGAAAGCAATAGGGCAGTGAGACCAGTTGATGCAATTCCTTTTTAGTAATTATGCTTAAGAAATATAAATTGGGAGCTTGTACCAAAGATTTCAAAATAATTAAATCTATACAAGTGCTGTACAGAAGAAATGTGACTTTCATTTAGTAGATCCTATTCTAAAAATCTTCACTTTCTGACAAACTATGCAAGTTTTGATAGAAAATGATTAACTAATGTGTAAATTTAATATATATCATATCCTCAATGAGGAAAGTTAATTTCTCATTTTATGTAATTACTCTTTCAATTAATTTTCAGAATATTTATGCAGATATAGGAGTTGGATACTAACAATTATTAAATGTTCCTAAATAATAGTTACTGTTCTAGACACTTGATAAAATTTATCTCGTTTACTCGTTACTGAAATCCTATAGATTTGGTATTTCTACTTCTGGAAAGATGGAGTGTAAATACTTTTATCTTATTCCTCCCACTAGAAAGAACTAAAAGCTCTAGATACTTTATAGAAAACAAACTCTTTAATGTGGAGAGAAGACAGACCAGCTAGGAGCTTTGGGACTCAAGGAATGACACATTGGCAAGAACAAAATTTTTTCATTTTGTCCCATTTTCCCTAGACTTGGTGCTGGAGAAGCTAGCAACCCAGAAATGTCAATAGCCACAGACAAAACAGAAACCAAAAAAAAAACAAACAAACAAACAAAATGTGGCTCTCCACAACCAAAGACCAGGAAAAAAGGGCAGTTTAATAAGACAGAAATATTTGAGTCAAAAACTGTCTGTTTCAAGCAAACACCACAGAATAATCTGTGGCCCTTTCTCCACCTCAGCAGAAAAGGCTGAGTGGGGAGCCAAGACTAGGGTTACAACAGAAAAGCCTGAGTAAGAAGCTAGAATTTCATCCTGTCTCTCAGTGTGAATGGAGACCAGATGGGGAGATTGTATTCCACCCTTGCCCTGTGAAAATGAGGCATCCCTCCTTACTGGGATGGCATAAGAAAAGGCCTTATGAAGAGACAAGTTTTCATCACCAGTCAACATTAATGAGCCCTCCGTCTTCCAACAGGACAGTGGAAGTCATGTGGGGAGGAGTAACAAGGCATTCTTGCCTCTTCAGGCCATCTTGGTTCTCCCAGAGACACATTAGCAGCTGAAAATTTCACCCAATAATGAGGAACCCTCTCTCCAGTCAGTGGAGGCCAATGAGGGAACTTGGAATTCCACAACTACCTGGAAGTAAAGAAGTAATACCTACCCTCCTTCCCCTTCTGGAGTGATGTCAAAAAACTAGTTAACACAAACAAACAAATTACAAAATCAAATAAGATACAGAGTCTCATAATATAATACTCAAAACGTACAGTTTTCAACTGATAATCACTTATCATACAAGGAACAAAGAAAATTTCAACTTGAATGAAAAAAAGTCAGTCAACAGAAATCAACAACAGCATGCATGACAGATAGGGTGGAATCACTGGACAAGAATTGGAAAGCCATCATAAAAATATTTCAACTAGCAATTATAAATATGTTTAAAACTAATAAAAAATATATCCTCAAAGAAATAGAAAATACCAGCAAGAAAATAAAAGATATAAAGAAGAACCAAATATAAATTCTATAACTAGACAATGTAGTAACAGCAAAAACAAAGAGTCAACAATAATGGGTTTAACAACAGAATAGAGGGGCCAGAGAAAAGAATCAGTGAACTTGAAGATTAGAACAATAAAAACCATTCCATCTTAACCTTAGACAAAAAACGGGCTTGAATTATAACAAAAAGGGCCTCAGGAACTTGTGGAACAAAGAAAAAGACATGACAGTCATGTGATAATAGTTCATAAGAAAGAGAGGGTGAGGCTGAAAATTTTTTCAGAGAAAGAGTAGTTGAAAATATTCCAAATTTGGCAAAAGACCAACAACAGATGAAATTGGTGAAGGGGATTAAAAGGCACAAATGGAAGATTGGGATTGACACATACACACTATTATATATAAAATAGATAACTAATAAGGACCTACTCTATAACACAGGGAACTCTACTCAATAATCTGTAATGGCCTATATGGGAAAAGAATCTAAAGAAGAGTGGATATATGTATATGTATAACAGACTCACTTTGCCATACACCTGAAACTAACACAGCATTGTAAATCAACTATACCCTAATAAATTTTTTTTAAAAATAAGAGATCTCATTAAGAAAAAATAAAAGTTATGGGGATGTAATGTACACACAGGAAATATAGTCAATAATTTTATAACAACTTTGTATTGCAATAATGGTAATTGGACCTAATGTGGTGAGTATTTCAAAAAATATAAAAATATTGAATCACTATATTATACACCTGAAACTTATGTAATATTGTATGTCAAGTGTAACTTAATTTAAAACAATTTTTTTAAAAGATATGAACCAACAGATTCAAGAAGTTGAGCAAACCCCAAACAGTGTAACACTAAAGAAATCCATGCCAAGATACATCATAGTCAGAAGTCTGAAAATTAAAGACACAGAAAAAAAAATTGAAAGCAAGAGGTAAAGGAAAATAAGAAACTCAGATCAGAAAAATGAAATAAAACTGTCCCTCTTTGCAGACGGCATAATGGCTTTTAGAAAATCCCAAGCAATCTACAAAAATAATTCCTAGAACTAATTAGAGGGTACAGAAAGTTTTCAGCATATAAGATAAATATAAAAAACATCAATTATATTTCTATATACTAGCAGTGAATATATAGATATCAAAATTTTAAAATATAATACAATTTACAATCATTCAAAAAAAGAGAAATACTGAGGTATAGACCCAAAAGAACATGTCTTGAACTCACACATTGAAAACTATAAAATCCTAATAAAATAAATCAAAGAAGGTATAAATAAATGGAGAGACATATTTGTCCATATACTGGAAAACTATATATAGCAAAGATACCAATTATACAGGTTTAACACAATTCTTATCAAAATCTTCAGCAAGACTTTTTGTAGATTTGGCAGGATAATTCTAAAAGTTATGTTCCAAGGCAAAGGAATTAGAATAGCTAAAATAATTTTGAAAAAGGAGAATAAAGTGGGAGAAATCACTCTACCCTATATTAAGACTTATGTAAGTCTTATATTTTATGCAAAAATTACCTGAAAAAGATCATAGATTTAAATGTAAAATGGTAAACTATAAAATTTTTAGAAGAAAACATATGAGAACATTCTTGGTCATAGGCTTTGGTGAGGTGTTCTTAGATATACCTTTGAGGTATATCTAATGTACCTTCTGTTTATGATCCATAAACAGAAAAGTAATAAATTGGGTTTCATCAAAATTAAAACTTTTGCCACGTTAAGAGGATGAAATGAAAAATTCCATATTGATAGGGAATATTTGCAAACCATATACCTGATAAGAGACTCATATGTAGAATATGTAAAGAACTTGCATAACTCAATTGCAACAAAAAATACAGTACAGTTAGAGAATAAACAAGAGACATTTTACTAAAGATGATATACAAATGGCAAATAAGCACATGAGAGGTGTTCAATATCACTAGTCAGTAGGGAAACAAATTGAGACTAAGGAGCTATATACTACGGTGTTGGGGTTCACAAGACAACCCCAGGTTGCTGATTCGCTAGGAGTACTCACAGGACTCAGCATATAGTCATACTTAGAGCTGTGATTTACTACAGTGAAATTGAACAAAGCACAATCAGCAAAGGGAAAATGTGCTTGGGGAGAATCCCAGTGGAAATCGGGTGTAAGTCTACAATGCTCCTTCCCCAGTGTAGCCACACAGGACACACTTCCTCTGGCAATGAGGTGTGACAACACAGGTGAAATGTTATCAGGGAGGTTCATTAGAGACTCAGTGCCCAGGGTTTTAATTGGGAGCTGGTCATGTTGGCACTCTGCCTAATGTATATCAACATTCCAAACTCCCAGAAGGAGAGCAAGTGTTCAATGTAAACCAAATTGTACAAAGTGTTGGTACAAAGGTACTGTGAGCCATCCTTATCAGAGAATAATGGGAATGCTTTCTAAATCCAAGCTCCAAAATGCCAGCCAAGAGCCAACCTTACAAGCAGGCCTTTATAATGATAGCCATCTTAGGTCTGCTATATTAATTCTGGACAACTACATACCTTTTAGAATAGCTAAAAAATAGTGACAGTGATAAATTCTTTCAAGGATGTGGAGAAACTGTATTTTTCATAAGTTGCTGATGAGAACGTAAAATTGTACATCCATTCTGGGAAACCTGCATACATTTACCATATGGCCAGTAATTGTATTTCTGAGTATTTATCCCAGAGATGTAAAAACTTATGGCCACACAAAAATTCACACAATTGTGCATAGCAACTATATAACAGCCAAAAGCTGGAAACAACCCAGATGGCCTTTAATCGGTGAATAAACTGTGGTATATATACACAATGAAATACACTCAGGAATAAAAAAGAATGAATTATTGATGCATGCCACAACTTGGACAGATTTCAAAGGCATTATGCTGAGTAATAATCCAGAATCCTAAAAGGCTTCATTCAATCTGTATGATTTGATTAATAAACTATTTTTGAAATGACAAAGTATGGATATGTAGAGCAGATTAGTGGTTGTCAGGAGTTATAGATAGTGGGCAGGGAAATGATGGCTGTTACCATAACAAGGTAGGACAAAGAAATCTTTGAGATGTTATAAGAGTTCTACACCTAGACTGGTGGTGGTTACACCAATTTACACGTGAGAAAATGACATCTTACTATTAGGTCAATTTCCCATTTTTATTTTGTATTATAATATGCAAAATGTAACTAATGAAGGGAAATTGGGTGAAGGCTACGTGGGATATCTCTGTACTATCTTTGCATTTCTGTACTATTATTATGAATCTGTAATTATTTCAAAATTAAAAGATAAAAAGTTTTGGGTTAATAATTACTCTCATTATTTTAGAGATGAGAAAGTCGTCCAGTTTCTGCCTTAAATTTTTAAAGTTCATACTTCAACAAGAGTGGAAACTAACCCATATCTGAACTGAAACATCAATACATCTTATTTATAAAAGCTAAACTACTGGGTTGTTCTAAAAATGGATAAGTTTTAGAAATACAGAGGGAGATTAAAAGTAATAATTGTTTACCAGTTAAGTGAAATTTGGAAAAAGGTAGGGTATAATTGATTTCTATATATAAAAGTATCTCAATTGTGCTCATATTTTTAATGTGCCTTGATCTTATATTACATACTAGGCAGTAGAGTAGGGTCTTTCTATACTTTAAAAAAAAATACTTAATCCTTAAAACAAACAAACAAACAAACAAAAACTCTGCAAAGTAGACATCGCCATTCATATGTTTAAAGGAAACCACAAAGTTTCAGAGAGCCTAAATAACTCAACTAAATATCAGAAAAAGTTCTTTGTGGCTTTATATAATTATTTTTTCAAAATAATAAATATATACTTTTTGATGTTAGTTATAAAACTAATATAATAGGTTGCTTAACATAATAAACAAATTATAATAATATAACATAAAATAAATTAATATATCTTGATTTAATATATCAAGAGCTATGCATATTCATAACTTATTTTTAGTTCATATATTTTAAAAATTCTCTTGAAACCAAATACATATATTTGAAATATACTCTATTCATAGGTATTTTATTATTTTTTCTTCCAACTTAACTTTAGGGATTAGTGAATTTTTCCAAACAAAAATTCTACATTTATGAAGAATTATCTATAATATTTGAAAATTAAAATAAAATTTCACTGAGAAGAATACTTAAATCACAATATATCAAATAAATGACTCATCATGCATGGCAAAATGGAAAATACATGCTATATAATGGTAAGTTAAACAAACAAATTTTACAGTATTGTTATACTTATGACAATGTACATGCATATATGGGTAAGAACTGAAAAGAAGTAGGTATACCTGAAAATCATTATTTCATTAAAAATTTTGAATTATAGCATTTTCTTAAAAGTTTTAGCTAATGCTATTTTATTTTTCAGTAATATTTTCTAAAAATTGATTAATATTTAAAGGTTATTAAAGAGTTTTATTCATTAACATTTAATTTTAGAAAGACTAATTGGTATAATGTAAAATGTGTTTAGTCTTATAGATACACTTTTGTGTTCTGTACATTATGCCAGTATTTGAAAGAAAAATGCACTGTCATTTAGAAATATAGGGGATAAAAAATTGCAAACTGATATTTATAATGGTTAATAATATATGTAATTGAGTATTCATTGAATAAACTATAATGACTATCCCAAACACTTCTGGAACCAATAACAAAAGACAACTAATAAGATGTTTGAGTCATAATGGAATGGCTTTCAAGAGGGCTCTGGATAGTTTTAGAAATATATATTTTTTATTCTAATACTGAGGTTACACGACTACTCTAGAATAGGCTACATAAATTCTCATACCATTTATCTCATCTTATCACTGTTCTGTCTTTCCTAACTTTTCTTTCCTAGCTCTATAATTAAGCAGATTTGGTTTAGAAGTAAGAGTTCGGCAGGTAGGGAAGACTTACACTTGGCCTTCTCCACTCCATCAACCACCACATTACATGTTTACAGTATGACCTCTCAGCCTTTTTATGTAAATTCTTAGAGCTGAAGAGTAAAGAAACTATAGGAAATTTTTGTTGGGGATTGGGGGTGAGGGGCACCAATTATATTTCTAGAACTTTACTGAGAAATGCTGATACTAATAAGAATGAATTCCAGAAATATTATAATAAATTGTGCAGTTTTTCACCCATCTGGAATAAGTCTCTCTTTCACTGTCCAAAAGACAAAGAAATCTAAGCCTTCAAATGTATCATATAAAATGAATGGCAAAAGCTATAAAAAGTTTCTAATTATGAAAGTTTCTAAAGTCTGAAAGCTACTCTAGAAAAAAATACATTTAATATCCCCATACTTCACCAATTTCTGAGTTTATTTTGATCTTCTGTGGAGACTTTTCAATAAGAACACTGCAGGTTTTTTCAATTACTGTATCCAAGGGTAAAAATATAGAACATATATTTTAAACCTTGCCCTTATATTGGCATACTAAGAAGGCACAAATCACAATTGGTGGGAAAGGAGGGAGTATTTACTTCAACAGGCAAAATTCCATCCATAGATAAGAAAATATATGACTGTCAATGAATTTTACTCACGAAATTTGGTCTTTTTCTCCTTGCTACTGTACTTAACACTAGAATAAAGAAATAAACTTGATTAGTAAAAAGTAGCAAATATAAATTCTACAATTCACAAATAAAAACTGAGTTTCACTATACCATTGTTTTCAGTAGATTTATTCATTTACTTAAGATTTGCCACTACTTCTTTTATGCTAGGCACTATGTAATATTTTAAGAAAAACAAACAAACATAGATGGAAATGGCCATTGAACTTATTTCACTTATTAGAGTAAGATAGAAGACCAAGAAGCCAACAAATTATAATACAAGGTAAAAACAAATGGTTTTATTTGGATGCTTATACAGTTCGAAGGGTGCACAGAGAATAGAACAATTAGTTTTCTTGGGTATTTCAAAGAATGTCATAATGAGAAACTGATATCTGAGCTGTGTCTTCAATTACAACAGAACTTCAATACAAAAAAAAAAAAAAAAAAAAAAAAAAAAAAAAAAAAAAAAAAAAAAAAAAAAAAAAAAAAAAAAAAAAAAAAAAAAAAAAAAAAAAAAAAAAAAAAAAAAAAAAAAAAAAAAAAAAAAAAAAAAAAAAAAAGGGAAATAAGTGTAGGCAGTGAGGGGCAAATTGTGCCAAGCCGTAGATTATAAAAGAGCCTAATGTGTCTAGGGTATGGTAAAAAGTTTCATAGACCACAATGTAAGATATGGGGTAGGAAAATTGGAGAGATTTGAAGCAAATGAAGTTGAAATATGTAGATCAGGTTTATGCTGAAAAATTTATGCCTACATTTTATTCTATATGCCCATGGTGCCAACACAATTTTAAGACTGGTCAGTGGATGATTTATTTGCATTTTAAGCATAACTGGAGTGGCAACATGACAAGTCAAATGGAACTAGATAAACTGGTTGTATATAAACCAGTTAGAAGTTTGTTTTAAAATAGTTTAAGTGGCAGATATGAGGGCCTGAACTGAGGCAGCAACAACGAAAGGTAAGAGGAGAGAACAGATTTTTAGAGACACACCTAGGGTACATTTGATAAGATTATAGTTGAAAGCCTTGATGAACAGTATTACCATTAAATGAGATAAGGAATAAAAGCAATTCCCTTCCCTGTTTTCACATTCTTTGAAATAAAAAACATATTTTTAATTTCATTCCTGGGATTTGAAATACAATATTTAGCTGCTGCTTCTTTCTAATCCATATGAAGCTCTTTCTCAGATGGTAGGCATTAGCAATTGACTATTGACTAAATGAATGAATCAACATAAATGTAAACATACTCTGTACATTTACACTTCTTTATTTAAAATATTGCTAACTAGGTGTTTTATTAAATATTTGGCAACATATCTTGGCTTCCTGTCAGATTAGAATAGACGCTCCATCATCAGCTGTGTTGTCTATACTGAACTTTATTGCCAGTATTTTCTGTCCCATCACATAGCTTTGTAGTGATGTTTACTGCCATCTCTGTGTCATGTCACTAAATTACAAACTCTGTCATTAGTAGATTTAGTAAAATTATGGTTCCTATATTCCAAAATATTTATGAAATTTAAAATAACTTGTCAGTCCAATGTTCATCTCCAGAAAATCCGATTATTAAGAATTTTCCATTCAATACCTTACTTAGGGACAATCCAATAGAAATTATGAGTATGTATATTTCTTGTTATAACATT